>NC_056733.1:113554549-113854549 GCF_019279795.1 Protopterus annectens | reverse complement strand
AAGGAAGTGTTTTTTAGACGGGGAGTTAGGACAGGTAAAGTTATTAGTTGGTAGGGGCTGAGATTAGATAGCATTTCTTCATATTTAGAAAGATTGTTAGGTTTTATAAAGTTGAAGTTGCCTAGAATTGTTATTTTTTTGTATGGGTTGCAATGGTGTATTAAGTTTGATAGTAGAGATTTGAATTTTGAAATGCTAAAAGGTTGAGGGAGGGAGGTGCTAAAGAACAGTATTTATTTACAGTGGTAGAGATGTTTATCCAGTTAGGGTAAAGGTCATTGATAGTCTGGCTTTGGTGCTTTTTATGAATAGTAGAGTGCCACCTCCTATTCTGTTATAAATTCATAGATATATACTAAGCAAATGACCAGTGGGGCCTTTATAAACTTAGCCAAGCATGCCAAATGTATCTGACAACTTTACGTGCCTTAGATATTATTTTAAGGGGTATATGTAAGTTAGGGAAGATTTATATGCTGCCTCTGTCTATTACAGATGTAGGTGCTAGACCAGGGGTATATTTCTGATTTCCCATACACTGGTCTTAGTTTCTGTTGAATTTTTTTAAGGAAGAGCTGTGCTTCACATGGAAAGGGAATTATCTTATTCAAATACCTTTCCCTCCAACATGTCATATTTATGTCGCAAGCAAAATTTAAACACCTAGACTGAGTAATTCTCATGCCATATGTTTTGTGAATTTGCAAAAGGTCCATCAGAGTAGAGTCCAAGGATGCCTTGTACGCCAGGCATAGATTGCCTTACAACAGTCAGTAAGAAACAGTGTTTAGTGAAAGAACATGCTGTTTATATCCTGTATTCTTTTTCTGAGGTATGTCTGTGTGGACATTCCAGTTGTTGCATATGCCTAGTTAGCTACATACCAAAGGGGGCATTGTACTTAATGATGGGTTTAATGAAGGCCAAATACAATGGAACAATGACTTCTTTGGACCTAGATGCCATGCTCTTGCTTATAAGTTGAGCAACACAGAATGATTTCCTTACTGCCTTAGACACATGTTGGTCAATAGCCAAGTTGCTATTTACATATGTACCCAAATCCCTCCCTACTGGTTCTACTCTTAGGGTTGTGTTATGGATGAGGTAATTTCCTAGTGTGGCTGACTTCACAAAGGGTACTATTATGCATTTCTTGGCACTCAGTTTTAAGCCATGGCTTTGGCATCAGTCATTTTTCTGTGTTAGTCCTTCCTGTAACATGTTAAGTGTCTTTGGATTCTGTGACTGCTCCTAGTTTGCAATTATCTACAAACTTTGTCAGCCAGAGGCCCTTGATATTGGCCTTGACTTACAAAAAGTAGATGCCAAAAAAGAGCGGACCCTGCACATAGACCTGAGGGACTCTGCTAGTGACCAGCTCTCTGTGGAGGTGATCTCCTCTGTCTTAGCTTCCTGGGTCCTATCTGAGAAGCCACCTTTCTAAGCTACATGTAACATAGGGATTTATACCTATATCAGTGACTTTGTTTACAATGCCCGAGTGTACTATTGTATCATATTCCTTTGCCAGGTCAGGCTAGGTGGTATGCACTATTTTGCCCTTATTTATTGCCTTGGTGACCCTCTGAAAAAAGTCCACCAGGATGAGTAGGCAGTCTCCCTTGACAAAACTGAACTGGGTTGGATCCAGTGTTTGTAGTTTTGCTATGTCCTTTTAATCATTTCCATGATAATTTGTTTCATAGCCTTGCATATAACACTAGTCAGATTTATGGGTCTGTGGTTCCTGGTGTCTATTGAGGGCCTGTCCTATGGGTGACAGTTGCAGTTCTCCATTCGTATGGCACAAAGCTTGTCTGGATGCTATGTTTAAACAGTAACTCCAGTGGTCCTGAGATGTCATGTTTCAGGCTATTTAGGAGATATCCTGGGATACTATCAGGGCCCATTGATGCAGTGCTTTTGTCTTTAACGAATGCATCTAGGACCTGCTCCCTAGTGATAGCTGGGGGGCTATGTTTTATGGTATTTCCTCGGGGGGGGGGGCCGGGGAGGAGAGGGGAGTAAAACTGGAGCTGAATTTGTCAGGCAGCAGATTTGATATTTCTTCCATCTCTATGTAGGTGGCTCCATTTACAATCAGTTCTGCACACTGCTATGTGCTGCCTTTAATGTTTCAGAGATAGCTAAAGAAAGTCCTGTGGTTGTCCTTTGCCTGTGGGCTATGTTTACCTCAAATTTGGATTTAGTTGACTAACTTTTCCATCTTAGTTGTTTGTTTAGATTGATGAGAGTGTTTTTATTATGCTGGGCATAACACTTCCAAGTCTTGACTATGACTTTTTTGTTGTTGTTGTTGTTGTGCAACCTGTTTATATTTGAATTTCACCAAGGTGATTTGCTTTTTGAGTTAGTTTTGGGATTATTTCTGGTGGGTACAGCTGTCTCTATGGATTTATTGACATGATTGCACAGGTATTTCTGTGAACAATTCCACATAGACAGCTACGTTCCCAGGGTTTGCTGGAGCTTGAAATTTTGACAGGTTATAATTGCTGGTTGTCATGGAACATAAGACAATTCCTACAGTCCTTCTCAGGATGTCCATGTCTACCAAGATGGCAGTGGAGAAACTGGGAAAGTGACCATCCATGGTGTCAGTTTTTTTTATGTGAACTACAAAGGAGTTATACAGCAGGGGTTTACAGTAGGCTGACGAGTGCTGTGAAGGCAGAAACTACAGCTGGCTTATGTATGACTAAATTTGTGCAATAGTGCTCCTCAGCACACACACAACTTTCTTTGTGTGCAGCCAAGTACTGGGTAAAGTTACAGGGGAGGTTTTCTAGGGAATACTTAATTTCTAAGTGCCTGCGTCTGTACAAGACACTGCTAAACTCCACTGTATGATGAACAGAGGAATTTATAGATTAAAAAAAGTGACTAAGCCAACTAAAAAGCCCTCTGGTCAATGAAAAAAAATCTCATTTTAAGCTTCCCTGTGTGTTTCCCAACTTGGACAGACCAGGCTACATTTCTACTGCCATTAGAATTGCAGTGTCAGTCTTCTTAATGTGAAAACACACTTCAGTTAGCCAAAAGTGAAAGGGTACCAGAAACAAATCAAACAACCACCTACAAGAAGTAATTACAGGGTGATTCTAAGGCAGCCAAGCTAGCAGAGAAGAGCACATGCTAGAGGCAATTTCAAAACAGCTTTAGCAACAGCTAGACCAAGGAAAAACAAATGCACTTTATATTGATAAAATGCAGAAAAACACAGCAAATAAATTGAAAATACAGTAGTCCTCTTCAGAAATATGTCTTCCTGGTTCCCCTCTCACCAGGAGCAAAATAGAAGCACTAATCCTAAAATGATACATGAAAAGCAGTTCCCAGGCTCTCCAATGATTGGTAATCCAGTTCCAGATGTTACAGATTTCAAAAGTAATTAGGAAGAAGGGAGCAACACTCTGAATATTGCAGTGTGCAGTAACTGCATGGGGTGATATGAAACAGAGGCTAACACAGGCTTTAAAAGTCTGACCATAGTGCTTTTACAGCTTGATCTTTCAGTGTCCAGTCAAATGAGTAAATGAGATAAGATGTGGAGGAGCTTCTAAAGCTAAATATACAAAAGCCACCATGTTTAAAAAGAAGAGCAAGAACTTGGCAGGTAGGTGATAAAAACTTCAGGCCTACATATTTCTCAAAACAGAAAATAAAAGCAGTAAATAAAATGCAAAAACAGAGTAGGCAGTGCAGAATGTAGCTCTAAAGGGGCTTTCCTGGTAATAAAATGTCAATAAATAAATAGGCTAAAAATGAAGTTCAGACACATAGAAAGTAAGTAAAATAACTTCCCTTGCTTTTTTTCTGTTTTTATAACCCAGCAGAGGGCCAAATGATGATTGCTTGCAAAGGTAGCTCAAGTATTAGAAGACCAGGCCAAGCCAGGCAAAACTGTTACGTATTAAATATCAGTCAATAAAGCAAAATAATCAATAAAAAACAAGTGAAGCCTGAAGCCAAAGTGTTAGAAATTTACCTGTATTAGGAATATCTCCAGCTGTCACTTTGATAAACACGCAATCACAAGCTGTCCCAAAACAAAGGTCTACAAATTTCTCAAAACAGGAAATAAAGCCGGTCAATAAAATGCAAAAACAGGCACCACAGAAGACAGCTGTAAATGGTGAAATAAGCAAGTGCAGACACAAAGAAAGAAAATAATATTACTTCCCTGACTTATTTTATGTTTTTAAAACTCTATCAGAGAGCCAAATAGAAGACTTGGGCTACCACTGAATAAATAGGTGAAGTTAGGAAAAGTTAGGCAAGTGGAAACTAAGATTCTGAGTGTACAGTCTGATCCTGATTCCTTAAATGGGTAAAATATTTGGTTTATTTATGAGTAGAAAAGATTTAGCAGTTCCGGTTTGTTCAGCATACTGCCAGTATTAAGCATGCCAATATAAAGTGAGTTGGTAGATGAGTTGTACAAGAGTAGGATTTAGATGAGTGGTGCACATTTAATGCAGGCCTTAAAGAACGTTTTGGATTTGTAGCTACAAGGTGAGTGTGTAGGCCAGGTTGAAAGTGGGTTGTAGGTGGGAGTATACCTAGGGTGGGCAGGAGTATGTGATGTATATGGGGAGGAGGTTTATAGATGTATGTATAGGGAATGATGAGTATGATGTGAGGAAATTAGATCTGAAGTTGGCAGGGATTATTTAAGGCTGTTTTGTAAGGATAGGAGTGTGGTATGTGTGGTTTTCTGTGTGGAGATGTATGATTAATGCTGTGAATATTATGTATTTGGGGCTAAAATATGTTTGAAGTTGGAACACAAAGAGTTGGCTTCTAGTTGTAGTATTTAAAGTGAGTTGAAGTGATGGCTGGGGGGGGTATTTACAGAGGTGTGGAGTGAATAAGAATGGTAGACAGTGAGGTTAGGTGGAGGGATTAGTGCTTTTGGTGTTTTGGCTCTTTCTACAGAGGTTGTGAAGTGTATATGTTAGGTTGTTTTTGAGTGTGCTAAGTTGTATTGTGTTGCTAAAAAGTGTTGCTAGTATGATGCTCATTGAGTAGAACTGGTAGAAGTTTGGTTGGTGTGACTGAGAGGGATGATAGGTTGTGTGGCTGGTAATATGGGGTATGAGGGGTGTTATGAAGGGTAGGGATATTGGATGATGATAATTTGAAGTAGGGTAGTAAGATATGAAGTTGTAGCTATAAGGAGATATGTATGTGGCCATTGCGGCTGTCAAAGGGAAGGCATAAAGGTGATAATACAGGGGACCTGGTGATTCAAGGTGAAAGAAAAATACGTCAGGCAGAGCTACTGCATTAACATGAGCCAGTCAGTTAGGACATGCACAGTGAAGGCAGCGTTTACCACTGCCCTGAGTCACTTGCACATACCACAGAAAAAATCAGATGAGTGATTGAAATGGAGAATGATTTAGTGAAGAGGGACTATAGTTAGAAAAGTGGATTTTCTTAGTTACCTTTAGTTTAAATTATATATATATATATATATATATATTTTCCCTTAAATTATGTAAATAGGAAAAAAATCTTGGTCAGCAAACCTGTATTTTAGACTTGAGAGGAGAGTAAATGGAAGGTGAGATGGTTAAAACCAAAATGTGGTTTGAGAAAAAGTGCTGAACCTGGCTGCAACATACATTAAATACAAAAGGGGGGGGGGCATCACTAATGAAAAGTACATAAGCTTTGATTATCTTTTAATAAAAAGAAAGTTATGGCCTACTTGGTGTTGGCTTTTTCAGCATGTCATTGTAAGGTAGAGCTTTTTTCCCCCACTTTTGATATTCTGTCACTAGGAGCTAATTACCAACCTGTAAGGAGTAAAAATCTAATTAGCAGTTTACTTTCAGAAATTGAATTAAAAATAAATAAATAAATACAGTGTTTCCTAAATATAGCAAGATTTCCAATCTTTGATAGTGTGCTTGAGTCATTTGACCATTACAATTTTCCTGCAAACACCACCCTAACTCCATGAAATGAGAATAAGTTGGAAGTGTTTTAGCCACTCTCCTGTCTTCTACTTAGTCTGTGGCTTCAGTGATCAAGTCTGGACTTCCAGACGTGGTAAGTGGGCCATCAATCAGGAGTCTGTTCTCACCTTTTTGTCACCTGGAGGTTGCTCTTTTTCATTTTAGTTTTGCTGTCTGATTTCACATTTCATTGCAGAGTTCAAGAACGATCATTAGACTTATTCTTGGTGTTTCTCAGTGGTTGAGTAATGATGGATTCAGGATGCCAGTACCATTGTAGAATAGGAGCTCTTCCTTGGTTTTAGTGTTTTCATATACTATTTTGACAACAGCTGATTCTACCTCAGGCCTATTTACTGGACTTGTTTCTGCTGACCAACTTTGCAGTTATGGTGGCTGCAGGCAGCTGCATGGCCATCATTTCAGATGTCTATGTGAAAATGGCCCTCACTTTGGAAGGGTGGAACCAATATTGCCCCAGATGCTTATTTACACATAGTCAAAAGACAAAAGGAAAGAAAAATATAAGATAAAGATGAAAAGGAAGTAAGGAAATTGTAGAAAGAGAAATGAAAAATAAAGGAAAAGAAGAAGAAAAGAGTAAAGGGAGAGAGAAGAGAGGAATAGAGAATGAAATTATAATTGCATATTGTTTGTATAGTTATGTCACAATGTACATATATTGTAAACTAAATAAAACTTTACATCTTTAACATTGAGGGGAACAAAACAATAGGTACAAGCTGAAATGAAACTAAAAAAAGAAAAGTCAATCAGTTAATATGTACTATATATAGAACACTCATAATGCTGTTGAGAAGAGAAAGAAGAAAAAAAAGATATGAACTTTTTTTATTTACATAACCAAATGTTTTATTTACTGTACTCATTAATAAACAGAGCTTGAAATTATTTCAGCTAATAGAATATGGATATTTATAATTTAAATATATGCCATTTCATTTATCTGTAGAACTTTTTTTTGTTTCTATTGGATTTCCTTTTCATTAATTTGTTTGGGGAGGATTAGTCAGTTTAGTTAACAAAGGTTTTCACGGTATTAAGGAATTTGTGAATGAATATAATATAATATATATATATATATATATATATATATATATATATATATATATATATATATATATATATATTTTATTTTTATTGACCAGGTTAGTCCCACTAGACTAGTAGTCTTTTGTCAGGGGCCCCAATGTGGTATTTATACTACTAGGGGATCTTTTACATCCATTAGAGCTACCACCAACTCAGACAGATGAAGCCTTGGTTTAATGTGTCTTATGAAGGATGACACATTCAGGAGGGCAGCATCCCCTTATGCTGCTCTACAGTGTCAGGAATCCATCTACCTGCTGTGGGAATAGAATGCACAGCCTTCTACACCAATGGTGAGTGTACTACCTGATGCACAATGTTTTCCTGTTATTGTTCAACTTCTTGTTCATAGGTTCATAGGTGTGTACTAGGCTAATGGCCCTGGGGCCTTTACAAGCTTAGCTCATAGAAGTCTCCTAGCATTGTGCCACCTGTCGTTAGTTCCCAGTGCCTCTATCGAGTAGAGCCACTGGAGTGATCCTCGGGGTGAACTTTCTATTTCCCATACACTCATCAAGATTTTGCTTGAAGAGGGCTAGTGAGGTGCTCTGCTTGACATGTATGGGAAGTCTATTCCAGAGCATGGGTAGTCTCTGGGTTATAAACCTGTTCCTCCAGCATGTTCTGTTGATTGTGGTAATGAGGTTGAGGTGTCTGGAGCATGTGGTGCAGAGGGATTGGGATTTCTTTAGATGTAGCATTTCTAACAGATCTGGGTCAGACATGGCTTTGTAAGTCAAGCAGAGACCGCCTCTTAGTAGACGATATGAGACAGAGAATAGCTAGGGTTTTTTTGAGTCTTTCCATGTAAGACATGTGTTTAAGGCCTAGGCTCTTCTTCGTGAGGTACTTTTGTGGCCTCTCCAGCTGTTGCAGGTGTCTAGTGAGGTACATGCCAAATGGGGCATTATACTCTATGACTGGTCTAATGAGGGAAGAGTAGAGAGAAATGATGACCTTTTTCTTCCTGGATGCAAAACCCTTGGTAATGAGATGTGCCACATAGAAGGACTTTCTGACCACAGTGGCAATGTGGTGTTCGAAGGAGAGGTTGCTGTCAACCTGTGTCCCCAGATCTATTATAACACCTTCAGTGTTCAGTGTGCTCCCATCGATGTGGTAATTAGTGGAAACTGAGTTTTTCCCAAAGGGGATGATGACATATTTTTTGGCATTAAGCTTAAGGCCATGGTTTCGACACCAGTCATTGGTCTCAGTGAGGCCTTTCTGTAGGATGTCTGCATCACTTGGGGAGTAATAATCAGAATGAAGAAGTCAAAAGTTATATTTTGATGAAAGCACTTAATAAAGTTTGTGAGATATATCGGAGTATACCTGTGTTCATTCCTTAGGGATGGTTTTGGTTCTTAGTTTTAGTTTTGTTGTTTCATTGCTGTTGGAATGCAGTAGTTATCATGGATGTAGACTATTATTGTGAGAAACCTAAAAAGATTCTGGATAATGAAAAGCTTTATAAAAAGTTACATGGTCAGATAGTAAAAGATTGTATAGAATGATTGATTCTTGTATTGAAAAATGGTTAATTGAAAGTCTTATTAACATTGCTGATTTTTTTTAGAATTTGGAAGCCAAAACTTGGAAGGTTTTTCAGCCTTCCTAAGGTTCATAAGAGTTTTGCTAAACCTACATTTAGACCTATAGTGGGCAGTTAAGGTAATAAAACAGAGTCCATAGCCATTTATGTAGATACATTTTTGCAAACTTTAGTAAGTCATTATGTTAAAGGTTCATTAGAGTTCAGTAAATGTATCAATAAAGTGGTTATGGAAGATTCTATGATACTGGTTACTGCAGGCATTGTATCATTTTATGAAGTAATTCCCAATGAAGAAGGGCTGGAAATTTTAAATAGAGAAATGTGTACATTAGGTCTTTTTAATATGGAACAAATAGAGTTTTTTTTTTTTTAGTTTGATAATGAGATTTACAGACAAACAAATGGTGTGGCTATGGGGGCATCTATGGCTCCCAGTTATGCTAACATTTTCATGACAGGCTGGGATAAGAAATATATTTATAAATCTGTTGTAAAAAACAACAGAAAAACAGTGACCAAGGAATAAATGCACCTAAAACTTAAAAAAACACTGAATAATAAAGAATAAAAAGTATAGGAGCAAACCAAGGCTGGTAAAATGTGTCGACATATGAAAACAGCAGTCCAAAGAGCTGTACCAAACAGCAAACTCCATTTGTTATAACAAACGGAGTTTGCTGTTTGGTACAGCTCTTTGGACTGTTGTTTTCATATGTCGACACATTTTACCAGCCTTGGTTTGCTCCTATACATTTTATTCTTTAATATTTATAAATCAGATTTTTTTAAATATGTTGTAGTATATAAATGCTTTATAGCTGATTTGTTTATTTTATGGAATGGCACTGAAATGCACTTTCTGATTTCATGCAATACTTAAATAATGTGACTGATTATTTGAATTTGACTTCTAGAACAGGAAAATAAAGTATTAACTTTTTAGATTTAATAATTTACAAATCTGTCAACAAGTTAAAATTAATTTTTTTTAAAAAGGATGTGCAAAGCAATGGTTATCTCCATTATAACAGTATGCATAATTTGAGCCTTAAAAGAAATATAGTAAAAAGTCTATTTTTAATAGTGAATAAATTAACTGATGATCCATATTTTCTAACATGGAATGTGAAACTATGAAGACTAGTTTTTACAATTTAGTGTATCCTAGAAAAATGGTCACTAGTTTAATGAATGATGTGAAAAATAAAAGGAATCTGGGTTATACAGTTTTTAACTAAACAGGGAATGATAAGTATGAAATGGTATGTAAAGAAAAAAAAGATTTTTCATAAAACAACACATGGAGAAAGGTATTAAATAATGACCAAGGCCAGTGATAAAAAACCAAACTTTAATATAAAATGTGCAAAAACCAATACAAGACCCAGTGTCTCAGCTAAAAAGGCCTTTCAGGAGTCAAAAAGCATAACACTAGCAAACAATTAAATACATCACTGAATTAAAAAAATACACCAATAAAAATAATTAAATTAAACAAATTAAAAAAAATCAAGTAAAATAAAGCAATTCAATTCAAGAACCCTATACTTTATAAAAACACTTTCTAATTGCATTTTAGGTTTAGGCCATTATGGGTCAGCGTACCATATCTCAAAATAAATAAACTCTTTTTAAAAAGTAGCTTCTGTTTTAAATCACTGTCCATAAAAAATTTACCTTTTCTAATATGGTACCCTGAAGGAGTTTTTCATTCCCATTATGGCACATAGAAAAGTGCATGGCAACTGAATTTTCCACCCTTTGGTTTCTTAAAAATAAATATTTTTCTTTAGCTTCTATACTTGAAAATTTGGTTGATGAGAAAAGTATAAAAGAAATATTGAAAAATAACTGGAGATTCCTTATGAATTTTTAAGAATTAAAAAGCATTATTGGTGTTAACCCTGTTTTTGTATCTAAAAGGGGTAATAACTTAAAAGAACATTTCCATAAGCATAATTTTACCAAAAGGAATATTATAGAACAGAATAAAAGAATGTCCAAGTGCACAAATTGTAATTTTTGTAAGTATATTTTGGAGTGTGATAGGATATGGTTAACAGCAAAAAATTAAATTATTGAACAAATACAATTGTAAATGTATGTTTGTAATTTATATTGCACTGTGTGGACTGCGTTATGCATTTTACATTGGTAGAACTGTTAGGGAGTTTCACATGAGAATTTATGAACATTTATGGGCTGTAGAAAAAATGGAGCTAAGTAATGCCTTAGCAAAACATGTTCGACAGATGCATATTAAAGATGTGAACAGAATGCATTTAAAATTTTCAGTCATAGATCAAGTGATTAATTATAATTTAAGATTGGATGCCAAATATGAGCTTGACTGGACAGAGTATTGTTGGCAAGTAAGATTAAATGCTTACAGTTCTCCTGGAATGAATGATAGGGAGAACTTTAAAATTGTGTTGAAAAGGAAAGGGTTAACTCATTAAGGTAGAAGTCATGTGAGTTTAGAAGTTTATTTAATTGCATTTTAAATCATTGCAACTTGGACTGATGAAGTTCCAAATATGGAATGAAAGTGCTTACCACTTGTATGTTTAATGTTATTCAAGTGCATTAAAGTTTTAGCCATTTTAAGTTGTTTGTGTAGGTTTATATCAAAAGCTTGCACCTACAATGTGTAAGTGTTCATATTTCTGACCTAAAATGTTGGAAATCAACTTTTCAAACAGGAACATAGCCGAACGAGGCATTTAAGGAAAGTCAACAACTCAAGAATGTCGACTTTATTGAAAATACCACATTTGCAGTTATGACCTACGAACATTTTGCAGAAGGGCAAGCCCCCCTGCTCCTTCCACATCCCCTACCCCAGCTACTTATATATACAAACTCCGAGATTGCACTACAGTGAGGGAAGGAGTACATTTCCCGATTCCCACTATAGTGCGATCTGCATTCAAAATGTTGAATCCACGGCAGCGAATGCTAGTGTGAATTCGCTGTTGTGACTTCAACATTTTTTTTTTTGAGTAATTGAAATATTGAACATATCTGTTCGACATTTCCTGTTTGTACATTGTGTGAATGAGATTTTGAAAGTAAACTGTTCATGTGTTTATTATTTTATTCAGTGTTACAGCTTGGCAGAGTTCATTGGTGGCTTTTAAAGTTTTTCTTTTACTTTTTCTTTTTTTTAAGAAACACATGTATTAGGAAAAAGACATTAATTATCTTAATTATAAGGATTTCCCTGTTCTGGCAGCTGTATCTTTTGAAAGATAATAGGAGAAGAACAGCTATTCTAGAGAAATAATCAGCAATTATGCCAAAAGTTTTATCTGTGTATTTAGGTCTATTATAAGTGCTTGTGGGCTACTTGCTCATGACACACTTGTTCAAAAAGGCAAGTTCTCTAAGTCCCACTAACACAATCTCTTATGACTACTTAGTCCTCCCTTCACCCTATCATAAAAATACTATAAAGCTCTATCAGAACCCTAACTGAAACTCTAAAATACTGTTATTGCTCCCTTACCCTAAAATTCCCTTCCCTCTCTATAAACCTAAAACACCCCTCTGGATCCCTAATCCTAGGAATCTCTTTTTGCTAACCTTAAGACTCCCTTCTCATTCCCTAAGCCTAAAATCCCATTCCCACTACCTAATCCTAAAACTCCATTTCTGTTCCTTAACCTAAAATCTTGCCTCCCACTTTCTAAACCTAACCACCCGCCTTCCTGTCTTTTACCTTAATCTATATTTCAACTCTCTCATCACAGCTGCTGCAGTTATCTTGCTCAAACTCAAATAATGTGTTTGGGTAAGCTGTGCCAGCTGCATTCTTGAACTCATACTTGAGTTAGAGCAGCGCATCTGAACTACAAGATGCTCCAGTCCCTTTCTTTGAGATAGTAGTCTTCAAGAGCTTAAGACTTGAGCACTTACAGAACCCCTGTATACACAGATAGAAAAGGTTGCTGTTACCTTAGAACTTAAATGGATGGATTTATACAATAGCAAATATGTACTGGTCTCCAAGAGTTGGAGCAAAAGTAGTTAGAGAACATTTGAATAATTATTAAATAAAATGAGAAGTAGTCTATGTGACACCCCAGCACTGGCCCAGTAATCAAGGAGCCTCAATCCTCGCTGCTAGCACTAGTGGGGGACGTACATTGGGAGGATGACAGGTACACATAGAGTATTTCCAGATGCAGCTCTCTGCATCCAGTGCACTTTCCCCTAAGAGCACACAGAGACCACAATCAGTGGGAATGTTTCTCCCTCTTTCTCCAGATCCCCAATAAGACTCCCCACTGGCACAGCTAAAGGGTTGATATCTCAGCTGAGTGGCTAAGCCAAAACCTCCAGCACCGTCTCTGTCCAACCAGTACTTTGTGTCCCTGCCCAAGTAGTTGACATATGCACACACTTTAAGGTTTGATTTATACACACACACACACACACACCTGGGAAAGGCTGGCACAGGTTTACTAGCTATGCACCCTTCTGCCCAGATTATAAGGTAGTTATCACTGCCACCAGTCATGTCCTTATCAGCTACTTTAATATCCTTAGCAAAGGGTGTCCAATCTTACTGTGCAATGTTATTATCAATACAAATGGTAGTTTGACCAAGAACAAGGCTATTAGGAGTGGCCCACAGTGTCACCAAATAAATATGCAAGTACTCTCAGAACTTAAATATGTCTCACAAATATCAGCCACAATGAAAGGTTTAAATATGTTTAATAATAAATAATAAAAGAACAAGAAAATACTCAGTATATAATCACAGAAACAAAGTTCAAAATCACAAGAAATATTTAAAACAACATTGCAGAACAGACTCAAATAAATAAAGAAAAACATCTGAATTGAGCTTTACTATATTCCTGACTATATCTAGAGAATTACTATATCCTAGTTAACTTACTTACAGAGCAACAAGGCAGATGTGGTGAGTGGGTCTTGATGCTGTCAGGTGAAAGACAAAATACAGAATGCTCAGTCTCTCAGATACTTCCCAAAATAATTTCTCAAATATTATGGTGGGATACTAGCTGAATGACATCCCATGCTCAGAAACAACCATTGATGCAGCTGGTAGCATTTAGCATCTACCTGTAAAAATACATACACAAGGGCTTTTCCTCAAATCTTGGTACTTGCTGGAAGTCATAAAATAATAAAACACTTGCAAGACAATGCAGAAAGTTCTATAGTGTAGACATTGTGTCTGTTACTGCACTGAACCTTAAAGATAACATCTTTTTTATGACCCAGCCATAAAGTAATTTACTTTCAACTATTTTTCTGAAGTTTTACAAGTTAACCTCCTGTGTTCCAGTTTCCTCTGTTAAAATATATACATTCAAAACAGTTACAATAGTGTATGTACATTTCTGTTCTTTTCCAGTAGTGTATACTGTGGATACATCTTTAAGCTCAGTACTTTACAAACCCTTTTCAACACACATGTCTGTATAAACCTAGTTTGATATACACATAACAGACAGTTCTAATAAGGCTGTAACACAAGCATCTTACATGAAGCATGTTGACATTCACAAATGACTCATAACTATTTACAAAATTGCAAATATCTGGACTGGCAGTATCTCCTTTCATGACAGTCTAATATTGGGAGGAAGTTTTAACTGTTCATTGAAAAGAAAGGATAAAAATACAGTAAAAGAACCCAGAATTTCTGCCTCAGCTAATGTACTTAAAGAATGGACACAAAATGTATTTTTTTATGTATTGAAATTTGATTACTGGGAAATTCCAACTGGTTATGTGACCATTTCCAGCAGTGGCCTTGGGAGAAAACCTCCTAAGCTTTACAAAAAAAAAAAATTAAGAACAATAATTTTACAATCTTCAAAAACAATGCAATAATATCTATAGTTTGTATAATTGTACAAAATTAGACATAATGTGATAGCATTGGTTAAAATAGATGCAGCATATATGACAATGATTTAATATTTAGAGAAATTTTAGCCAGTTTAGAAAAAAATTAAAGGTAAGTTACTATAATAGTTACTATAATACAAACAAGAACTGCAGTTTGAAGTGAGAGGGAAAAACAGGGTGTTGGCATATTTAGACAGAGTCAGAGAAGAGAAATTAATTGAAGAAGAGGGTATAAGAAGGTGTGAGGTACGATTAGGCATTTGTCCATATTTAGGGATTTTGAATAGGAAGTATTTCAGAATAGTTTTAAAGGACCAAAGAGGATTCATCTTTAATAGAAGAACCCAAGACCATGTAAAAACAATTATAACTAGTATAGATTATATTAATTCAATCAATTCTAAGATATTAATTGAAAGTCTTGATTTACAAAAGGCATTTGACCACAAGGTACAGGGTTTGAGTCTCACAAGGGATAATTGGCTAGGCTTAAAATGGCTCGCAGGGGCAGTTAGCCTAGTACTAATCTGTGAACCTATATTCTATGAACCTATGACACAGATGATTAGTCATGTTATTTAAATGATTAGAAATATATGGATCCCACAAAAGTTTCATTATGTATAACAACTCTAAAGCCAATATTAAAATTGGATCTATCTTGTCATATTAATTTAAAATTAATAAAGAAACCAAACAAGGCTGTCTACCCTCTCCTTTAATCTTTGCATTAATTATTGAATAATTTGCAGTTTGTTAGAAATAATGCAGAAATGAGAGGGGTTCTGGTTAAATGAAGCATTTCATTATAAAATTCAACTGTTTGCAGACATTTTTGGAATGGTTGAAGACATAAATAAACCCTCTAAATAAATCTATAATTCTAAGTCCAAAAAATATCACTCCCCACAGGACTAAAGCTACCTGTGCCAAACTCAGTCCAAGTTCATAAACTAACATAAAAGGCACAGTAGCGATGAAGGCAGTAAACACAGTACTAACCAAAATGCAGGAAACAAAGCTGAAAAAAAACGCTGTTTCATGAACTTTAAAATTCGGATTTATTGTGATACAAACAGAAGACGTGGTAAGTGCTTTCACCTGGATAGGCTTCTACAGACTAAAAAGACCCCCCCATCTTGTACACCTTTATATGGCAAAAAATGCGCAAAAAACAGATAAACCATTAAAGGCACAGTACAACTATCATGGTACTGACCCATTGGGGTGTGTGGCTCAAATGAATCCAAATCTGGAACCAATGGTTAGGAGGAAGGATTACAATCATAGTATGCATGCTGCACATAATTCTAGTCATGACAATTTTGGCACTGCGATTGTCAATCGCCCTTTCCCCATCAATGTAGTTCACAGGGGAGGGGGGAGATCGAGGTCTATGAGCAGGGGCAGGACAAAGAAGAAGTTGTCAGCAGATGCCCAGGTGAACCAAAACCTCAAGAAAATATGGGAGAAAGCTGGGAGACGTTAGTGCATAACATTTCTTCCCACCCACTCATGTCAGATGAGTTAGGGGTACTATCAAAGGGATTGACTTTTATACCTAGTTGTGACAGTAATTATATTGATACCCTAGTACAGTTTAAGTTATTTATTAGGAATCTGTGCCTTAGATTGGAGTTTAAGGATACAATACAGGTGTTAGATGGGAAACTGTTTAAGAAGCCTAGTGTGTACATGCCAATGGTACCACCACTATATACTATTGGGTTTCTTAGAGAACCCAAAAAATATAGAACCACATATGTTAACCATATTACACCATGGAATAAGAGGGTTATTGGAGTCCTAATTTTAGAAAACTATACCCTCGAATCAATTTTTACAAGTATCTTCCTTTGTGGTTAAATAATGGAAATGAGTTCATGCCCTTATATGTAATGGATTGTATCTTAAACCAATGTCTTCTTTTGGGGGGGTATTGTAAGTAACAAAAAGCTAGGAGTGATCAAATGTATTTAATGATTCTCTGAATAGATTAAGAATATCAAAATGTATTAACACATTATTAAAGGCTTTTAGAAATTTCATATTTAAAAATTCCACTATTAAAATTAGCTATTTATTGTATTTCCAATATATAACATGACAATGTTTATTGAAAGCAATTTTTAAAGTACAATGCTATATTTAAAACTAAATAACCTCATATATTGGTTTGACTGCCTAAACAAGGTTGCTATACTATCAACTGATAAAATTATGCAACATTTTGAATTAGAACCTATAAACCAGATGTTGGTATTTAATATAAGGCTAAAACTTAAAAATAATTTGATGACAGACAAAAATAAATAATTTTTCAAAAATACTAGAATATGTTTCTAGAATTGTAAATAGCAGCCAGGGATATTAAACCAACTCTGTGTAAGCTCTATAGATTACTTTTGGAAGCTGTTGTTAGAATGAGTAATAAATATTGGGCTTACTTTAATCATTACAATTTAAAAGATATTGATAATAATAGCAAGGACTATCTTAATGTTTATAGGTCTAACAGCATCTAGTACTTATTGGAAAGTCTTTAAAATATGTATATAGAGTGTGCTGTTTTGTTTTAGGACCGGTCTGGTATCATGTATTCTTAAAATGCCAAAAGAAAAAATTTGGGAAGATGTCCAGTCTTTTTAGGACACTGTGGTCAGATGGATGTGAGTTAACTGAAACTTTGATACTAACCAAAGCTCTAATTACTCACTATATATTTTTGTGTAAATCATTTACAATAGCCTTTAGTATGGGCATTAGTAACAATAGCAAGAAAGATTATTACCATAAACTGGAAAAGTGACTCCCCACCAAGGTTTAGTTAGTTTGTTGGATTAGCCTCCATTGTACTTTAAAACAATATTCAAATCATTTAAATATTGGAATAAATTAAAGTTAAATATATATAAGTTAACGAATGTCAGCTAGAAGTCATAAAATAATTAATTGCTCAAAATTATAAATGTGATTACTCAAATGTACATGATTTGTAAATATTGTATACATTTATGCCTTGCTATTATAATGTTAATAAAAAATTTCTGAAAAAAAGAAAATGCATTTTAAAGGAAAATTATTTGAACACTTTCTAAGTTTATAAGAGCAATATTTAAAATCTGTTTTTGATTTTTGGGCCTTTGTTCAGAATTCTTGTGCTAAGAGGTTGAGAGGTGTGGTTCATTGGCTTTGGGAGCTTTGGCATCGGAGGAAAGGTAGAGATCTTTTCTTTGGCATTTCTTTTTGCTTTTGCTTAGGGCTCCATCACTGTATTGGGCCTTGAGACACAGTTAACCTCAGTCTGCTATACACTGTTGTCATGCTGTGGATGGCTCTGTATATCTGGCAGTCCAGTGTTTTGTTTCATCATAATTTTTTTGTCATAATCTGTACTCATCTCTACTAGAAGGTAAAATGAAAGATCATAAGCATAACAGCAATTGGTTCATTCTTTAAAGAGTTATTGTATAAATAACTGCAGATGACCAAATAACACATAGTTTTCCTTTGGTAACTACCTTTACAACACTGGCTGCAGTACTCAGGACCATTCTTGTAGCAGCTGTTGTACATTTAATATTTGTACATATTAATAACATAATCTTTAGTAATTACTTATAAAACAGGAAACAGAGGGTGCTTCAGAGTATTTCCAACAGTGCTTTTTTCCCTCAGTTGTTCACAGTGAGTCCAAAATAATTGCTGTTTTAAAAGAAAGGCCAACATCCATTTTATCTGGTCATAAGAAATGGAGATCGTATGTGAACAAGAACAGTGTCTGAAGAATTTGAACTCAGCAAAATTTAATTTACAGTTGACTCATCCATCCATGCTTACAAGTCATATCCAAATCCTGTAGTGTCCTCATAAACAGCCACTGCCATTCACAAGGCTTCCTAGCCAAGTAAGGAACAAAAGTATATTGCCAAGCCTCTCTCCATATCACATACAAACAACTTAGATTCACCAAAACAAATATTTCATATCTTTAGGATGTGGAGGAAACTGGAGTACCAGGAAAAAACTGATACAAACATGGATAACATACAGACTCTGCACAGAAAGTATCCCAGGTAAGAATCAAACTGTGGAAGCTCTTGCTATGTGGCAATAGTGCTACTGACTTTGGCCTGTGTCATCCACAGAGGCAACTCACTAGCTTGTTAATAGACTGATCTGAAAGTGCTGTGATATTTCCAAACATCTTTCTGTCAGAGATCCTTTCCTGGCTGTTTTTTAAAAGATTTTTTGTGCTTTCACTCCAACAACCTACTGGACAGTTTACCTTTGTAGAGTCCTCTCTCTCTCTTTCAATCTATCTCTCTCTCTCTCTCTGTATATATATATATATATATATATATATATATATATATATCTACACATACACACGCACACAAATATATATATATATATATATATATATATATATATATATATATATATATATATATATACTTCTATAATTTGAAATACCATAAGATCAAATTTCATAAACACGAGACAAAAACATTGGAAATACACAACTACGAGTTCTAAGAAATCCAAAACTTTGAAACAACGAAGCAAGCAATGTGCATGTCTGGAAGGCACCAGAGGATTTCAGTGAAAACCGTGGTAAAATCAGAAAGTCATCTTCTTCAGTGTAAGATAATATGTAAGCGATACATTTTTCATATTTGCTGATTGTGAATAGAGATTGGGATACAGTGAGGATTGGGTGGTTAACCCTTTTCCTCACTGTAGTGTGATCTTAGAGTTGATATATATAATTTGCAGGGGGTGTGGGGGTGCAGGGTGGCTTGCCCCACTGCAAAATTGTTGGAAAAGTTTTTTTTGTTTGCTTTAGTTATGTTTACCAAACACCATCATACTAGGTGACTTCAATTACCCTAATATAGACTGGGAACACTACTCAAGCCCAAACACCCTAGCCCAAAAGTTCCTGGAATTCATAAACTCAAATGCCATGGAACAACTAGTCACCATCCCCACAAGAGGAGAAAACATACTTGATCTCATCATCACGAACATGGGAGCACAATGTTCAACACCGGAAGTATACCCCTCACTGGTGAGATCAGATCACAAACTAATCTCGCTGGAGGTCCTCATCCCACCCCCACCTGAAATAAAAAAGACCACAGTAAAGAACTTCTCGAAAGCTGACTTCACACTTCTAAAGACTAGTGTGGTCTCCTTTAAGGCCCCCAAGCCGGCGGAAAACAGTACTCAAGCCGCTGAATCACTTACAAATGCCTTCTACCAGCACCTGCAGGACTGCATGGATAAGGCAATCCCAAGCAAAACAAAGACTCTTTGTACCAAAGGCAAGCGTCCAGTCTGGTGGACCCCAGCCATAAACAAACTCTACAATAAAAGGAGGAAGCTACTACAAGATAGAGCAAAATCCTTAAAAGGTAAGACACCCTTGATCACTATAAGTAAAAAACTAAGAGCTCTCATAAAATCATCCAAAGCAAATTTTGAGAGAAAAATAGCTAAAGACTCAAAAGACAATCATAAGGCCTTCTTTAGCTTTGTTAGAAACCTGGGAGGAAACTCCCAGATATGCTCAGAACTAGTTCAAAATGATGTGAAGATTACTGATCCTACAGACATTGCCAACATACTGGCTGACAGGTTCAGTGCAAACTTCTCCCCCCCCCAAAAGGAGAGATATCTATACCAAGCAATTGCAGCCCCCCAAACATCTCCAACGCCCAAGTGAGAACTGCTCTCTCCAAAGCAAAAAACAGCATCCATGGGACCTGATGGTGTCCCCGGCTGTGTGCTCCACGAACTCAACGAGGAATTAAACCCACAGCTAGGACAGCTGTTTAATCATAGTCTTACCTCTGGATACGTACCCAGGAAGTGGCGCACTGCAACTGTGGTCCCACTTCACAAAGGCGGTGCCTCCACCGACCCTGGAAATTACCGGCCCATTAGCTTGACAAGCCTTATCTGCAAAGCCATGGAGAGGATCATAATGGACCTCATAAATAAAGACATAGGGAATTTGCAGACTTTGGATCCATCCCAGTTTGGCTTTGTCAAAGGCAGATCATGCCTTCTAAACTTGGTTGACTTTTTCGAAACAGTCACTAAAGCCATTGATGAGGGAAAGGCAGTCCATACAGCCTACCTCAATCTGGCGAAGGCCTTCGATACAATACCCCACTCGGGTATCATTGAAAAACTCATCAGCTTAAATGTTAACCCATACATCACAAGATGGGTTGCAAACTGGCTGAGTGACAGAACCCACAGGGTCAGAGTTGCTGGCACCATGTCAGACTCAAAGCCTGTCACAAGTGGTGTACCACAGGGCTCAGTCCTGGGCCCACTCTTGTTTGGCATCTACTTTTCCAGTACAAGCAAACACAGGAGGGTTATGGCTGACAAAGTTTGCAGATGACTGCAAACTGGGCGCCATAGTAGAAAACACATCTGACACAGATATCCTTCAGAAGGGTCTCACAGAAACGGATAACTGGTGCCAGAGCCATGGCCTAAAGTTAAATGCCAAAAATGCATAGTCATACCCTTCGGGAAAAACAAGGTTACCCCTAGCTACCAAATAGGTGGCAATCCACTGAGCACAGAAGAAGTTATCAGGGACCTGGGGACCCAGGTTGATAGTAGTCTGTCATTCGACACCCATGTAGCTAAAGTAGTTAGGAAGACCTTCTACATTGCCCACCTTATCATGAAGGGATTCTCATCTAGATCAAGGGAGGTCATAGTCTCCCTATACTCATCACTCATCAGACCAATGATTGAGTACAATGCCCCATTCAGAATGTATCTGACCCGACACTTGCAGCAGCTGGAGAGGCCACAAAGTTCCTCACCAAAAGGATAAAGGGTCTCAAACATCTGTCCTATGCTGCCCGACTGAAAGAACTCCAGCTCTATTCAGTCTCTTACCGCTTGCTCAGAGGTGACCTTTGCCTAACATACAAGGCCATGTCAAACCCAGATTTGATGAATATGCTTCACCTCAAAAAATCTAGATCCGTCAGAGCCACAAGGGCAGGAGACTTAAACCTCGACACGGCTATTAATAGGACGTGCTGGAGGGATAGATTCATCACCCAAAGACTCCCTATGCTGTGGAATAAAATCCCGGTATATGTGAGGCAGAGCACCTCGCTGGCCTTGTTCAAGAGAAATCTTGACCAATGGATGGGAGATTGCAGATATACCCCAGGGATTACCTCAGTGTCACTGCTCAACAGAGGCACAGCAAAATAATGGGTATAGTTCCCCATACTAAAGGGGTGGCGTAAGCCACAAAACTATGGGCTAGGCTTGTAAATGCCCTTGGGCAGATAGCCTAGTATGAACCTATGAACCTATGAACCTATTTATCAATGTAGAGATTTGTTTTTCTGTTTGTGCTATGTCCATTGAAATCCTCCGGTGCCTTCCAGACGTGCATTGCTTGCTTCATTGTTTCAAAGTTTCGGCTTTCTTAGAATTTGTAGTTGTGTATTTCCGATGTTTTCACCTTGTGTTTATGAAATTCAGTCTTATGGTACCTCAAATTATAGAAGTACATCCATATATATATATATATATATATATATATATATATATATATATATATATATATATATATATATATATATTATATATGTTTGTGTGTATTATATATAAGCCCGACCACGTCCTCCTTTGTTGTTATGTACCTCAAACTGATGAACTACATATTAGTGATTTACCCCATTGCCTTTTCTCCAACCTGTTGTCAAATCCTTGGCATACAATCCTCCCTCCATTACTGGAATGCTTGCATTTATATCCCTACAACTTCTCAAGTAGGGGTCTTCATATCCACACACCCCTGATAGATATATAAACTAACTTCAAGGTCACACTGCCACAGAGGAAACAGAACAGAACTAATGATAAAAGTTAAAAAAAGTCTCAAACAACAGTAATGTTGCAGTATACCCGACACACAGAAACAAATCATTGTGGGAGTTATGATTTCAGAATGTTGATAATTGAGAGATAGCATTCCAGAAGTTGCCACCATCTGACTCAAACATTCTTACCACATCAATTTCCATAGTGTTATACAGTTGCACTATGTTTTGTCAAATGCTTTTTTGGTTTCTTTAGCCAAGGGGAATGAAGTGCAGGATACTGCATATGAACTGTAGATTAAATGTGTTTTGGAGACAATAGTAGGTGGAAGTGTGATGGGAATGCTTATAGGTTAGGCTTAGAGACAGGGTTATACAAGGGGGGAGGTTTAGTGTTGTGTGCAAAGGTATGTGGGTTAGGGTTAGAAGAAAGCTTAGATAAGGGGGTAAGTTTAGTGTATGTGCAAGTGTTTGGAGGTTAGGGTTAGAGGAATGGTTAAGTAAGTGGACAGCTTTAGTTTGTGTGTGTGTGTGTGTGTGTGTGTGTGTGTGTGTGTGTGTGTGTGTGTGTGTGTGTATGTGTGTGTTTGTGTGTCTGTGCTGTGCTGTCTTGTGTAGTGGTAGTGATATGGAAAGGCTTTTTCTAAGGAAATGTGTACAACATGGGTTAGTTGCAGAGGCAGGATTATGGTTGGCATGTATTGCTATGGTGAAATAGGGGTACATTGTTCTTATTCCTGATACATCACCATTCTGTTCCCACTCCTTCCATCATGCATTTCCTTTTTTCTATGTCTTGTCTTTGGGCTGTAGGTATTCTCTTACTGCAGTTTAATAGGGGGATGGTAGGCAGTAGGCATTCAAAGAGAGTCACAACTGCCTGTGTTACAGGATCCAATGAAAAAAAAAACTGGGGCAGCAGAAAGAATTCATATGGGTTAAACAGTTTCTTTTCAAAATGCATTAATGTCACTGGACTGAATTTCACTGTCTGCAAAAACAAAATGCTTTAGAAAAGGAGGAACATCTGGTTGGGCAGTCTCCCACCCTAAACCATAAAAATGCACATTTATTGTCTTGTATCACAAAAAGATCTGTATCTGGACTATACAAGGAAAGTACAGTTGTTAAAGGAACTTTACCATAACAGTAGATGTTCAAATGATCACTGCTGCAGTAGCCTTAGGCTTAGCTATATGGGTTATATTCTGCCAAGGATATAACAGTCAAACAGCTTCCAAAGCTTGAGGGTACCTTCCACACTCTCAAACTGTTAGGCAACTCAAGCTGAGTTGATTAAAAAACAAGTTTGGGTGAAAAGCCCTTCAGAGCTTTCCTGCCAACAGAGAGAGAGGGAGGTTGAGCCCTGAAAGAACAAAGCTAGGAACAACAAAAAATAAATGCCCACACCCTAGCATAAAAAGCACACCAAAACAAGGGTATGAAGGGAGAGAGCAGCTACTGCAGGAGTGATCATTCAAACATCTACTGTTGTGTTAAGTTTGCTTACACAGCTCTATGTTCATCATATTGATTACTGCTGCATTAGCCTTAATATGGGTAGATGACCTAAGCTAGCAACATTTGGGAAGTAAAAGGGAAAGAGTCCAGGAGCCCCTGGGGAATGGTCCTAGCAAAGCCTGATCTGGCTCTAGAGAAGGAATCAAGGTTATAGTACTTTGCAAAAGTATGTACAGAGGACCAAGAAGCAGTTTCTAGAATAGTTCTAGAATCCAACCCTTTCCAAAAAGCCATAGATGAAGTCAAGGCCCTGGTACAGTGGGCCTTGACCCTACCTGGAATAGTGTTGTTATGGTGAGTATAGCAAAAGGTAATGGAGGTAGACAACCATTTAGGAATAGTTTGTTTTGACACAAGTAGTCCCTTCTTCTTACCTTCACAAGAAATGAACAACTGATCTGAAAATTTAGTTCTGCCAAGACAGTACCTGAGTTGTCTGTGGCCATTAAAGGTATGAAGTATCCTTTCTCCCTTATTTTTAGGTTCTAGAAAGAAAATGAGGAGATGGGTAGTTTGCTTCAAAGTAAACTCAGATACCACTTTAGTTATAAAAGAAGGATTAGTTCTCAAAGAAACCCCGTCCCTATGGAAAATGAGATAGGGTTGACTCACCATAAGAGCCTGCAACTCAGATACTCTTCTTCAGTTGGTCAGAACAATCAGTAAAAGTATTTTTTCATGTTAAGAACCTCATGTCAGCCAGATTAGCTGGTCCAAATGGAGCAAGTGTTATCTTCTCTAACACAAGATTAAGATCTCAAGGAGGGGCCACTGATTTTCTGGGAGACCTCTTGTGCAAAACCCCTTTCAAAACAATTTTGAGACAAGACTACATTGAAAGAGGAGGATCCATGGGCAGACATACTGAAATGGCCAATAAATAAACCTTAATAGAGAAATAGGAAAGGCCATATGATGGTAACACACATAAAAGTTATAAAATCAGACAACTAACCTAAATGGGTGCTGGTTATGCTGTTGGCACCAACTAGAAAACCTTTTCCATTTGCTGATATATTATTTTAAGAGAATTTCTTGTCTCTGTTAGTACCTGCTGCATGTCCTCATTAAGCAGGTACCTAAAAGGAATTAAGACCTTATCATCCAGGCAGTCAATCGAAGTTGATTGATGTCAGAGTATATCAAACCCCTGTTCTTGTGTGAGTGAATTCAGGCTGTGGAAAAGCTTGTTGTAATGGCACCCAGCCATTTCCAAAAGAAGGGGGAACCATGTTTGCCTGTGCTAGTAGGGTGTCACCAGAATGATCTTGAGGTATTCCTTCTGAATCTCTAGAAAAGCAAAGAAGAACATTCCTATTCAAGGAAAAAGAAAAGACATATCTCTTCCAGACCTTCTTTCATGGAGTTCTGGAACAGAATCTTGTCAGTTGATTGTTTAGAGAGGAGGCAAAGTGATCTATTTGAGGAACTCCCCACAGATGGATCAACTCGTGGAAGACACCTTTGATCTAGTTTCCATTTATGAGGGTTTGCTGTTGCCCTGCTCAGCTTGTCTGCCACACAAGCTTGGTCTAACAGAATGTAGGATGCCTGTAGAGTGAAACTGTGCTGTGAAGCTATATCCCAAGCTAACATGGCTGGTCCACTAAGGGGAAAGGTCCTGGTGTTTGTTAATGTACTATATGTCTATGTTATTGTCTATAATCACTTGAAGAGTTCCTGGGGACCAAAGATGATTCAGGGAATTGAATGCCTTGATCAGGGCAAAATATCTCCTTGATACTTGTGTGCTTGTATTTCTCCTCAGTGTCCCACACCCCCTGCACTTTTATCTCTCCTGAAACCGTTCCCCAAGCAAGGTCAGAGGCGTCTGTGGTAGCTGTCTGCTTTGAAGCAGGGAGGGAGAAGAGGAGATATGATTTAAGGATATCTCTTGTCTCCACCAAATAATTTCTCTTTTGATAAACCCCAGCACTGGAATTTAAAAAGGTAAAGGGTGTTGGTGCTGGGAATCAAAGAGATTTCAGATACCACTGTATCTTTCCCATATGAAGTCTTGTCAGGTGTATCATAAAAATCATAGATGCCATGAGACCCAAAATCCTGAGATATTCCCTTGCAGTGACTGAAGTCTGAGTGGAAAACCTTACAAATAAATCTAGATGCATATCTATTTTTCTTGTGGAAGAAAAGCTCTTCGAACTGAAGTATCTAGCTGACATCCTAGGAACACAATCCTATGTGAATGAGTCAAGAAAGGCTTTTGAATGTTCTCTTGGAATTTCTGTCACGCAAGAGAGAGAGATTCCCGACACCTTGGAAAAGACTCTGCAAAGATAAGGAAGTCATCTAAATATGGAAAATGTGCATACCCTGTAGCCTGCAATGAGCTTAACTGGAGCTAGACACTTTGTGAACACTGTTGGTTCAGTGAATAGTCCAAAGGGTAAGGCAGAGAGCTGATAATGTGATCCATACACAAAACCTTAAGAAACATCTGAAGTCTGGGTGAATACAAATGTTATGATAAACATCTTTTAAATCTATTGTTACCAGGGAACTTGAAAGAGAAAGATGAGGTAACAGGTTGTGAAGTGACATGATTTTGAATTTGGACAATATCACAAACAGATTTAGGAGAGAAAGATCCAGAACTGGTCTCCAAGCATTTTCTTTCTTTCTTTCTCACTAGGAACATCATTGAATAAAAACCCTTCCCCACCTGGGATGGAGGAACTGTTCTATCATTCCTTGAAACAGCATGCGATGAAGAATCAGCTGAGACAAAAAGAGTCTGCTCTGGAGGATGAGGAATTACCCCTCCCCCCAGAAAGGAAGAATTTCCTCCCACTGCCATCTGTAACCTTGATCAAAGATTTTCAGAAGTCTGGAGTTATCTTTTGCTAAAGAGAAAAAAGGAGATTCAGACTTTCTGGTAGAAAAAAAGGGGGCTAGGGTGGGAGGGGGTCACAAGGTCTCTTGAATTGTCATTCAGACTTATTGGACTATCCTCTGTTTTGGAAGGTTTGATACTTCTTTTTTGAACCCCCTTGCCATTTCTTCTTAAACACCTGTATTTTTTGAGATTGTTTATTATGCTTTTTTTCCAAAGTTGGATGAGGAGATAGAAAATCTCTTGGAAATTTTGAAAAAGGAGGGCTGAGAAATCTTAGAGATTCCCTGTTTCAGCTTGCCCCTTTCATCACACTTTTTGATCACTTCAGTAGCAGAATGAGCAAACACCTATCCAAAGGTGAATTTTAACATCAAACTTGGAGATTATGAGAATGCAGTCAGGCAAACCTCCTCAAAACAGTACAGTGGCCATAGTCCTGGAGAAGTATCAACTGAGTCATAAACACACTGTAAACAATGAGTCGTGACCTGTGCAATAGAAGACACTAAGTTATTATCTTTTCTCACAAGAAGAAACTACAGGTGAAACATTATTCATACTTTAACATATGAGCCTGACAATTCAAAATTCTAAAAATCAAAGTTGCAGAAGTATACACTTTCTCCATACCTATCAATATTTTTCCCATTCTTATTAGAAACAGTAGGAATGGAATTGACTAGGTGCTTAGCAGATGTGGGATCAGCTAAAGGTATAGCTGCTGAGTCAGGTTTGGGAATAGTGTATAAAAATTTCAAAAGCTGAGGAACTCTATACAGTATATACCTTTTTGGGACAGCTGGCTGACTATCAAGAAAATTGCAGGGCAGTAATACACACGCTTTATAAAGCAGACAGAACAGGAGGAATGGGTAGGATCTGATCTCCACTTCTTCTACCACCATAATCTGATTTTTAGCAAAATATCTGCTAAAATCCATTTTCCATTAAATAAAATTTCATTCAGTTTTTGAATTCAAATGACCCATATTACAGTCCATTTGCACATGATCTTTCTATTATTTTTATAATATCCATACACAATCATATTTGCATCTATTTTATGTCATGACTTTTCTCAAAAAATCCTTTTTTTCACTGTGTTTAATTTTAAATCCCATATGAAAGATAACACCAATTGCAAAATTTCCTTTTCATATTTTCTGGGATTATATAATCATTTAACATACATATATGCTATTTTCCCCTTAATACCAAATTCACTAAACCTTTTTCCTGAATGCCAATCTGTACATCCTGCAAGGAAGACATGTTTCTTTCATTTCTTTTATCATACCCTCCTATTGCATCATAACTACATAATTTTTCCAAATTTTATTCTTAGCAAAGAAACTTGATTGAAAAATAAGCAGGTACAATTCTCACCACATCACCCAAACCCTTACTTTTATATTTATTCAAGGTCATTCTCATTTCATTTAAACATCCATCAGACAAACCAGCACTTCCCTCATCCATATTTTGTGCTTAGCAACTGTAACTATATCATCTGCATATGTCAAAACTACTGGAAACACCACCTCGTTTTGCATCACATATCTAGCATCTTTCAGTTTATAAGCTACTTTACTCACTATTGCATTTATTACCAGAGCAAAAAGTATTCCACTCATGGGTCTTATACCACACTTCATGCATATTTCTGTACTCAGCCACCCATTCACTAACAGTCTCACTCTGTTATTTTGATAAGCTGACATACACACTCTCCTAACTGTATTACCTATTCCATACTTCTCCATAGCATCCCACAAAGCATCGTGTTACTGTATCAAAGGCCTTGCTAATATCACCAATCACAAGTTTCACATTCTCCCTTTTACTTATATCATTCACAATTTCTCACAACCAATAACAATTCTTGACATCCCTTCCCTTTTCTATATTATATACTTTCTTCCATAACATCCCTCATCCTTCCTTCCATCAATTTTATAATTCGTATTGTTTAGTGTGATGGGTCTCCATTTTTTATTTAATTCTTCTCATCTTTCTAAAATTAAAATTTTAGTATCTCACTACATAATTACTCATAAACAAACCTTTCATTCAACCATTCATTCAATGCATTTACAAAATACTCTCTTTGCCAATCCTTTAATTTCCTGTACATTCCATACCCTGTGCCACTTGGGCCTGAAACAGGATCAACATTTACTTTCTTAAGTACTTCATCCACTTCACTAATAATATATATTTTTTCGAATTCTTCCTTAACTGGTTCTGGATTTTTTATTTTTTTATTTTCCATTCATGATCATTTTCCTTCCTTTTAATCATATACACATTTTCAATATGCTGTACTACAATACTCATAATTTGCTCTTGTGTTCTTTTTACCTATCATTTTACATTTTTATTTGCCTCATTATACTAATATTCTCATTTACTATTTTATCCAAATATGCAGGTACCTCATCCTTTTTCCCTTGTAAATAGCTTTGCCTAAACATTAATGTCTTAATTTTTTTCTCACTTTCTTTTATACATTTATTTTCCTTATCATAATATTCTCTTGTACTATTCCCTAAATTCTCTAACACGTTTCTATACAATTTTCCATAATTCAGTTTCTCTTCCTTTCTTACACCATCCTGCCATTGAAAAACACACTTTTTATACTTCTTTTTAAATTCAATCCATCATTCAGACTAGTTTTTATAGAAGTCCTATACTTCCCACTCTCCAGTTTCATCCAGTAATTTCTCATTTATTCTTTTTATTCCCCTTCTTATTTTAATACACTCAGTTTCTTCCATCACCTCCATCCTTACTGCTAAATGGTCTGAAAAATCCATCACAACTGTATTACCATTGGCCTCCCCAAGCTTTCGAATAATACAAAATAATCAATTTCAGATCAACGTGCCCCTTCCATAAATTCACTGAATTTTGTCCCACAGAGCTACTTTACCATATTGTATGACTCGCATTCCTTTTACATTTTCCCTTAAATCTCAATTAAAGTGCACATAGTCTAATATTTGATGAAACAAATCTTTCTTTGCTAGTTATATATGCATGTAATGCTGTTTTATTACTAAGTGCTGGTTGACATTTCTTCAGGATCCTCTTCAAGGCTGTCTTGATGCTATAGTTTGGCAAAGACAGGGGCAGACAGAGTGAGACACAGAAAGTAATGCATTAAGATGAACAAAAACCTGTCATACTCTTTTTCCCCGTCATTATTCAAACAGCCCTAGCAGTTCTCCATTAAGCTAACATGACGAGTAGGTGTGATGGGCTGGGAAGGCATTATCTTTACGTACATTTGAACCATGGCCACGTTTTCCAAAGCTGGTCTTCACATGACAGTCACTCTGAGTTTTCCAGGTTTGTTAAGTCAACAGAACTCATTTGTAGCAAATCATTTGTCCTGTTAACTGGTCTCAGTTCTACTACTTTTCTGTAGCTATGATTTAACAGCATATCCTTCTAGAATAAATGGTTTCTCGGATTATCTAAGCATATGCCTTTGACAGTTCTGTCAAATGTTAGTGAAAAACATGGAGTAATGGAATAACTGTAATATCTTAAGACATTTATGATCAATGTAACCATAAGTGCACAGCACAGAGTGCTGGAAGGACTGTAATATCCTAAGTCATTAAATAACTGTTTTGAACTACGTTACGGATGGTAGTTTAGTGGAGAACTGCTAAGGCTGCTTTAAGAATGGTGAGGGAAAGAGTATGACAAGGCCTCTGTTCTTAATGGTTTCCTTTCTGTGTCCCACTCTCTCAGTCTGCTCCTGTCTTCATAAACGCAGTGACTTATGGAATGATGTTAATATCTCAACTTATAAAAAAATAAGGTTAGCTGTAATTCTGCAGCACTCAATATTGGACTGTCTGGAATATCTCAAGTTATTTGACATAATATTACTGGAATAAGTGTAATACACCACTCAGTGGCATACTGAACAGTTTTGCCTTATTCTTCATCCTTAGCCTACACAAAGTATAGGTCCCTCTTGTAGTCTCAGCTCTACAACCACAGTCTTGTCAAATATAAAACATACAGTAAAGAGCCTGCTATCATGGACAGGCAGTTTCTCATCATCTCTCTGAACAGCCTGATAGAAATGGACATCCTGAGGCAATGTAGCAATTGTCTCATGTATACTGACAACCACTTAATCCTGAAACAAAGAAATACTTTATGTGAGAGACGTAGTTACACTATGAAATTGGACGCAAGACTCTCACATAAGGACAAATCAAATGCCAAGCAGGTTATCAGCACACACATACTTCTCACACTAAATAAGGACATGACACATAAACCCATATATGTAGAGGCTTTCACTAGTAACTTACCAAAAGATCAGAGGCCTCCCAAATGGAAACCACTTACACACATAACAATTAAAAAAAAACAACCACAACACATAATAACAAACACACCAGTGTCTCAACAGATAAGGCCATAAGGCGTAACACCACAAAACCTAATGTATTGGTCATAGATGATTCCATTGTGAGACACATGGATGTTCCCGACACCAGGCTGGATAAGGAGCAGGTTAAAGTTAGCTGCCTGTCAGGTGCCAGAACCTGTCAAGTCACTCAACCACAAATACTGGTATGACACCATCATAGTCCCTGTGGGGTGAATAACTTGAGATGTACCTAAATGGACTATATGAAGAGAGGCATGACTGAGCTCTCAGATTATGTGTCAGTGGCAGGTATAAGCCTAGCCTTAAGCAGCATTCTGCCTTCTCCAAGGATGATGCCAAAATACAAACAAAAAAACGATTGACTTTAACAATTGGCTTGGCTTGTGTCAGTCCAAGGGGATCCACTATCTGTCAGCCTGGGAAGACATGGTCAACAGGTCATGCTGGTGTGCCAGACATGGTCTGCACCTGTCTCCTCTAGACTTTCAGATAATGGGAAAGGAATTAGTCACCCCTATTGTGTCTTTTTAGGTAGTGTCAAAATAACCAAATTCCCAACATAGCAAGATCCTCTCTAGATAAACTCAAGGTACTTCTGCTTAATGCTAGGATTCTAAACAAGGAACTGCACTTCCTGGAAGCAGTCCTGCAGGGCTATAATGCCTTCCATATTTTCAGACCATATACTGAGCATGAAAGAACCAAAGGAGGAGGTGTATCTATCTTCATTAAGGATAAGTACACCTCTAGACTGGCCAAACAGTATGACTCTCTTGAGGTATTCCATGTCCAATTAACTATATGCAAAGCCCCCTACCACACCGTGGCTAGCTGTAGGTCCCCCACCATGAAACAGGAAAAGCATACTGTATACCTGGACTTACTGGAGTCACTTTCCATGCAGGCCAACACCTTACTCACAGGTGATATTAATTATCCTATCGACTGAGAAACATACACAAACACAAACATGCTGGCTCAGAGGTGCTTGAACTTTGTCGATGGAAATGCTCTGGAACAGCTAGTCAGCACACCCACAAGAGGCTTAAATGTCCTGGACATAGTACTCACAAACATGGAAGAACATTGCACATTCCTTGTTTGAAGTCCTCCCTGGTAAAAAAGGACCATAATTCAGTCTTGTTTGATGTAATTATAAGACCAGACACCCCATCAAGCTCAAAAATGCTAATCAGGGAAGAAACAGATTTTCTGCAGACAGATGCTTCTGCTTTCAACACAGGGACCTTTCAAAGGTGAAAGCATGCAGTATTTCTTAGTATTACGTACACACACACACACACACACACACACACACACACACACACACACACACACACACACACACACACACACACACACACACACACACACACACACACACACACACACACACACACACTTACTGTACTGAATTTTGTTTTACAAGAAAAATTACTTTAGGCACCACAATGTCTATCATAATGAGAAAAATACTTATATGACTAAACAATCATTCCTTTTAATGAGTATTTAGAGAATTAATACTGTTTTGAACTGATGATACAAGCCGCCAATTAACACAGGTATGTCTTAAGTCAGCACAGAGTTCAGATATTTTTAAAACTGATAAATGAGAAGAAGTTGCAAGATACTGGACAACTCAAGCTAAACTGCTAGCTATTTTAAACTGTAGAACTTGAAAACTGCAGATTACTTTGGTCCATTGTCCTGGAATAAATGGATTTGTCTTTTGTTTGTTAACAGTTGTCTCCTACTATTTGTTTATAACCCCTGTAGACGATTCCTAATTAAATGCTAAACTGCTGTTATGTCTTTAATGACACAGATTAAAGGAAAGCAATTTTGAGTGGCACCAGTGGTCTTTGAGGATGATAGACTACAGATACAATAAAACAGAGACAGTGTCAGTAAAGGTCATTTTTAAAGTCTGCAAATGATAAATACATTTAGCCAACTATGCCATGGAAAGTCAAGAAATCTATCCAGCAAACTACCAATGCTGTGGATTACAGATCTGAATACAATTACAATAACAGAATAATTAAAATCATAAATGTTACAGGACACTATTTGCATAATCATTTTCTTAGTACTGATTCTGGTGTGTTAGCCATCAATGGAATATTATTCCTGTTTTCATGTAATTATTATTAAGCTACTGACTAATAAACAGAAACACACACACACACACACGAACAAACACCTCTGTATATATATATATATATATATATATATATATATATATATATATATATATATATATATATATATATATAGGTTCAGGTTCACAGGTTCATACTAGGCTATCTGCCCGAGGGCATTTACAAGCCTAGCCCATAGTTTTGTGGCTTACGCCACCCCTTTAGTATGGGGAACTATACCCATTATTTATTATTATATAAACATCTATAAATCTATAGCTATCTGTATATAAATATATATCTATATCTAACTATATACATATATATATATATATATATATATATATATATATATATATATATATATATATATATATGGGTCTACTTTAGATCAATGAATTTACCTATCACCAAAATTCAAAATTGTGAGACAACTTCAAAGAAAATAAATTTCTACGAAGCCTTGGATCAACAACACAGTGTTACAGGGTAAAGACCCACTTGGCCACCAGGGTCAACTTTGCCCTTTTCCCCAGTGTAGTGCGATCTTGGAATTGGTATATTTAATTGGGGTGTGTGTGGGGGTGCAGCCCCCCACATGGAGGGGTGTGTGGGGCCAAAGCCCCCACTTGCATGGGTTTAAATTTGTCCCGTGTAGTTCTTTTCTCCTGGTGGCTAAATGGCTCTTTACCCTGTAACACTGTGTCTGTGATCTGAGGCTTTGTAGAAATGGACTTTCACTGAGCTCACAGTTTTGAGTTTTGGTGAAAGGTAAATTTATTGATCTAAACATTTCCTACCTGTGTTTCCACTTCACTAAAGTATAAACAATATATATCATTCAGTACCTGTGCTTCTTCTTTGGTAAAGTAGTAATGTTAGTTCATTTGCAACTAAAGCAGAACTGTTTATGCCAGAGTTTATCTGCAGGCAGATATCAGACACTGAGACAGGCAGGGCAAATGCGCTGCTATACCTTCTTTGAAAGATAGCATAGACTGAGAAAGATTGGTCAAATATGCTGCTATACCTTCCTTGCAGTCAAGCATACTGGAAAGATATTGCAGCAGTTGCCATGTACCTTCCACCAACTTCAAATGCCAAAAAAGAAACCAGAGTTGGAATCGGTCTCATTTGTGTAATTTCACCCAATGAAAGAAGAAAGTCTGGAGCAGTAAAAAAGAGATGTGGGTACTGAAATGTTAACATTTTTTTAATTAATGTTTTATGGAGCACTGGAGATGTGGACTTTTTTCAATTAATATTGTATGGCTGGGCTCACCAACAAGCAGCAGGCCCTAGGCAGCTGCCTAGGTCACCTTGTGTTAGATCTGGCTCTGGCTATAGCTGTAAATTATTTACCCACTTACAAAGTGGTTCAGCAACACCCATATTTATAGGGACACAATAAGGTGAAGTACTTAGGAGTACGGATTAAAAAAGACTTCTGTTTTGGCAGCTAAGAATATGTGTGAAGAGACTAAACAAAAGATTATACAAAAACTGAGTATGGATATGGATAGTAAGATACAAGCAGTGAAAATGCTTTTAGTCCCTTTAGTTTTATATATAGGTCAGGCATATTTTTATCAACCAGAGGAGAAATTGTGAACAATAATTAATTAACAGTTGAAGGAATTAATCTGGGAGTGAAAGATGGCAAGAGTTAAGTAGGATAATCTTATCCTCCTAATAGAACAAGGTGGTTTAGGATTACTTGATTTGAAGAGATATTTTACAGCTGCACAGTTAAGTCTCATATACATAATGATAAAGGAGGGATAAGTTCAAGAAATAAGGAGGGAGAGGGGTTTTGGATGCAGAATTCTAAAGTAGAATAATAACCATACAAAATATTAAATTCATAAAGTTGCAGAAACTATTCATAGGATCATAGGAAGTTACTGGGCTGTTGGCCCTGAGGCCCTTATAAGCTAAGCCAAGAGTTTAGCTCATGCATAGACAAATCAGCAGCCAATGTCCCTGTCTATCAGGGACACGGGTGGAATCCCAGGGATGTGTTTTCTATTTCCCATCCAGTTATCCAGGTAGCGCTTAAAAAGGAGCAAAGAGGTACTCTGCTTGATGTGGAGGGGGAGTCTATTCCACAGATGGAGGAGTCTCGGGGCACAAATCTGTCCTGCCAAGTCCTATAAATATCACAGACCAGGTTGAGCCTGCATATGCAGGTTACTCGAGTGGAGCTTGACTTGCTGATTTGCAGCAGTCCCATTCTGCTATACTGAGTTCTATTCTAAGAACTCAGCCACAACAGGGATGGAGAATGGAGATTTTTTCCAGTAAGAATGACTGCAAGTAGTAGGGGTGCAGAGAATAGGGGCTGGAATTTATTAGTAAAAACTGGCAAAGGAACTAAGCTTCTGGGAGCTGATAACTAGAAAGTGAAAGGTTATGGAGTGGGATTAGGCCCAGAAGAAGTATGATCATAGGCTAGAGGCTGCATTCCCTACCAGGGATTGATATCAGAGTACAGGCAAAGAGAAATGACTAGGGGAATCCTAAGTGGGACCTGCTCTGGTAAAGTTTTTAGTCAAATCTTGAACAGAAGCAGATGTTAAAAAGGGAAAATTACTAGGGCATATAAAATATTGCATAATTATAAGAATCAATCAGAGGAGGTTAGAAAAGATTGGGAAGCGGGGCTGGAAACAAATTTTCAAGGGAACAATGAAAGGACATACGTATGGCCAAAGGAGTAGCTTGGCCATTTGGAGCCCCTGGCAAGGCCCTCATTTGCCCTACCGCCACCCCCAACCACCTACAGATTAAAAAAAAAATTTTTTTTTGAACAGATGTTGGAAAAGTGCCTTGGCAACAATTTTTCACAAAAACATACACCAGGAGGCACAAAAGCATGTCCAAACAGGAAAATTTATTGAAAGTTTTAATATTTTTTCAGAGTTAAATCATTTAACTATGATGTAATGCATAACTAAACACAACATAACTTTAGCAATTTAAAGAAACCAGATCGATATTAAAAAAATAAACCAGGATTCAGCACAATCCACATCTCTTTGCAGGTACAGTTCAAATCCCAACAACAGTATAACAAGTTATACTATTAATAGAGTGGTACATATGAACTGCAACACAGAAAAACATGAATTGTGGCTGCGGCACAGACAAAAGATGGTGATCCAAGGGAGAAGTAGCAAAAATATACATCCTAATCCTTCAATACTGCACAAAAAAAGGTTAGTGTGCATTGCAACACCATTTCTATGTGAAGTTTACTTCATATTGACTGCTCCTTGTAACACAATGCTTTAACAGCCAGTGCTAGTTCTGTGAACACTGGATCATCTACTCAGCGATATGCGGTTTATTGTCTGTTAACAGCATTCCCCAGTGGCATAATAAGATACTAGTCACTTATACTGAGCGTATTTACTGTTTAGCAACAGGGGTGTACTCTACTAGACAGTATAGGGCGTACCTCTGAGTGCCTTGTTTCAGTTATAAAATTATCTCCAAGCCTAACAAATAAATAAAAAGAAATGCAAAGTGTAAACAAGCAAGTGACAGAAGAAATAATAAAATTATTGGGGAAAAAAAGAAGAAAATGGTCCCTTGGGTTAAATTGCCTCTAACAGTACTGCGTTTATCTCATACGCACAAGGTGCAGGGTTTTATTCTTACCTTTGGGATGAGAAATTTGGGTACTTACGTATTATCGCAACCACATTCCAAACCTATCATCATTCACCATGTTATGGATATTTTGTTCATTTATTTATAAAGCGATCTGCTCTTGGTTTGAAAGACTTTACGATAATACGTAAGTACTGTTTTTTTTTCATATGGATGTTCCCTTGTAGCCTATGTATTCTGCAGGAGTTGTGCTGCTGGCATGAATTTTACTTGTACAGATTATTCAGATCTGTGCTGGTGAACTCCTGGAGACAACTTAAGCTGGACATTTAAGATACTGAAGATGTTAACTTTTGTGGGGAAAGTGCTTGTGTGCTGCTGTCTTGTTTGTCAGTTGGACAGCATAAAGTTATAACTCTGAAAATTACAGTTGTCAACCTTTCTTGGTTAGAAAGATTTTGTGATAATATATAAGTCCCGTTTTTTTTTTTTTTTTTTTTTTTTAATATGGATGTTCTCTTATAGCCTACGTATTCCACAGAAGTTGTGTCACTGGTGTGAATTGTACTTGTACACATTATTCAGATCTGTGCTGTTAAGCTCTTGCAGCTGACTTAAGTTGGACATTTACGATACTAAAGATGTTAACTTTTTGTGGGGAAAGTGCTTGTGTGCTGCTGTCTTATCTGTCACTTGGACAGTATAATGTTCTCCATAACATGAAGAATGATGACAGGTTTGGAACCTGGTTGCAATAATATGTAAGTACCCAAATCTGTCTAGGCTTAAAATGGGCCACAAGGGTAGATAGCCTAATACTAACCTATGAACTTGGATGCACACACATACACACACGCACACACATACACACACACACACACACACACACACACACACACACACACACACACACACACACACACACACACACACACGATTCCTTTGTTAATGCACAAAACAAACCATGATAGATATATATCCATTTATCATGCTAGTCATCAGTAAATAAAGTATTTGAACTAAAATTAATTTCATTTTAATTAAAATGCACATTTTCTAAAAGCCAAATAATTAGCCTAAATATCAAATCAAATAACTGTTTGTATACTGCATTACACACACCTGTCTTATTTTATAATACTCTTCATCTGCTTAAACACCAAAGGAAAAAGGTTTCCAAAGCCTTACACAAATCTCTAGCTCAGGCACACAGTATTATACTTTGGGCAGCACAATTTTTATTCTGCAAATCTGTAGTAATCATGATTAGTTCAAGGTTCTCTAAAGGAGACCTCAAGAAGCCCATTAATACAGAGGACAGTGAGGCCTTATTTCTGATTGATTTTTCTCCTTAGTTCACCTAGGCAGCAAACAGACTTTCAGAGTATAAAACAACATGTGCTGAATACTTAGCCCTAACCCCTGACCTAACCTCTCAATTATCCATATTTTCACCTCATAAAATTTGTGCTTTTTTTTTGGCAAAATCAGTGAGGACTGAACTCATTACATAATGGCATACATTTATGTTTCAGTCTTGATTTCCTTCACAAAATGCATACTAATACAAATCTTGTTATTCTAGCAACTTTCTAAATTTAAACTTTATAACAGTAATATTTAAAACCTGTCTCTAATTTGGGCCTTTTGACCCCATTATTTTAGGCTTCGTCCAGATTTTTTGTGCTAAAAAGTTGAGAGGTATGCCCCAATGATGCTGCTTTCATGAGAGGTAGAGACATATGTTACTTTTTTCAGTGACCACGAAAAGACTAGTGATATAAATTTGGAGGGTTTGGGGGACTCACTTCCATAATGGGGATGCAGGGGAGCCCGCCCCCCCCTGCAAGAACACTTAAATTTCAGTGAGCCTGATCATCAGATGGGGGGGGACTCTTCAATGAGTCAGGATTTACTATATCCTTGTTTTAAAATAAAGAATATATATTAACATTATGTTTAGGTTTGCTGCATTGCTGCCTATCAAGCAGTGTTGCGCTTTGTTTGCTTTCTTTCACTAAATGTCATGGCAATCCCTTCAGTAGTTTGTCCATGTAAACACAAGCATTTCACTAACATCAAAATGAATATAATCCCTCCAAATGATCATTTCAGTAGTCTGTCCATGTATGCACAAGCACTGAAATGATACCAGAATGAAACAGTTCTCCCTAACAATCCCTTCAGTAGTTTTGAACATTCAAATGACACCAAAATTGATCATTTACACAAAGCTATCACTTTTTTCACTATCACAGTTTACACTATCATTATACAATACTCAAATGATTCCACTATCATCTGCACCGCACCTACCCTAAAACAACTACAGGGCAATATTCAGAAATCTTTTACCGCCATCGAGTCTTTCTTAGAAAAATACCAGCTCATCCTTAGTTGGAACAAAACCAAACTAATCCCAAACAAATCCATCCCTTCAAAACTTTCTCCAGCCCTACTGCTCCACTAGAGCACTACGCTCCAGCAGCAAAAATCTACTTCTAGTGACCAAACCCAAGAACTCAGCAGGAGAAGCAGTATTCTCCTATGTCATATCCAGATTATGGAACAATCTCCCCCCCCCTCTATAACCACACTACCTTCTTGCAATTACTTCAAGACTGCACTAAAAACTCACTTAAAACATCTCTGGTTATGCCCATGCACCAATCCCGACTAGTAACCCCCTTTTAACTCCCCTTCCTCTCCCCTCCCCTAGCCACCCTGCCTCACACAGTCTGATCATTGAATTCCTTCCTCTGCAGGCTGTGGCTCACCCTTTACCCTCCCCTTCCCTCCTCACTCAATCTCTCAGATATATTATAACATACCTAACTATCTCACTTCATCTAAACTCCAAATACATATACAACTGACTTACACCTAGCTTCCTCTCACTACCACATACACTACTCACTCAATCTCCTCTCTTACTCCTCTGTCTTCCCCTTCCATCCCATTAGCCCTTTAAGCTTGTTCCACCTTTGTGTGGAACATCTGCATTATATCTGTTTGAGTTTAGTGCAATATTTGTATATAAGATTTAAGTTTATGAGTCCAGAACAGTATCCGTTTGAGCGTAGTACTATCTGTATATACATCCTACCTTTATACCTAGCCTCTAGCTAGATATTGGTATATCTGTTCATTACTATTCAATTGTTCTTCATGTACTCTGCTGCTCATTTATTGTTCTGTGGAGCTTTTCTCCCCAGGCCGTCAGTGAAAAAGGACCAGTGCCCAGTTGGAATTTCCTGGTAAACAAATATAAATAAAACAAATAAATAAATAAATAATGGTGTTCCCTATCCAATGGCACAAAACAAACTCCCCCAGCCATGACTTTACAATCACCTCATCCAATCACAGTCTAATTAAACACACCTCAGAAAACAAGTTACTAGGTATCATTCTAGATGATGTTAAAATTTGACAAACATATATCTCATGCCATCAAAAAGGCCCACATTAAATTAGGTTCCCGTTACAGAATAAAACCTTTCTTAACAAACGATTCCAGACAAGCTTTTGCCAGGACCCACCTACTATCTACTTTACTCTACGCCTCCCCTGTATTTACAAACCTCAAAAAATCAAACTTAAGCCAGATTTTGCTGCTAACCTGCCACACAGAACCCATCATTGTCATGCACTGAAACAACTCAAATGGCTAGAGCTGCCCAGCCTACTAACCCTAAACCAACTTACCATAACCCGTTCCATAGTTTACCTACCCAACAAATGTCCATTCCTACAGGATCTAGTACAAACCCACCTCAATAGCAGGACTCTATGATCCCCCAAAAAATTATTATTCGAAGTTACAAAATCCAACAACAGCTTTGGAGACTCACTATATTCTAACTATGTAACTAAATCATGGAACTCCAAACCCCAGAACATACTAAACGAACAGCTTTGGAGACTCACTATATTCTAACTATGTAACTAAATCATGGAACTCCAAACCCCAGAACATACTAAACGCAACCAACACAACTCACTTCAAAAAACTGCTAGACCCACCTAAATGATAACTGCTTATGCTCCTGCACCTCACTAGGCTGAACCCATTTCTCCCCTCCTCACCCTCTCTTCCCAGTCTCCACTTTCACTATATCTCTATGCTTACCGAATACCTTACTTACTCCCGTCCCCATCCTCTTTCTCCCTTCTCTCCACTTTCAGTAAATCTCTATTTGCTTACTGATCCCATGTGATTGTAAGTATAACAATATTAAGCATAATTTACAGTACAAACAGGTATATCTGAGACACGACTCCATTGTATATTAAGCTGTTGTATCACTGAGACACTACTCCATTGTATATTAAGCTGTTGTATCGCTGAGACACGACTCCACTGAATGATTTCTTGATACTAAGTATAACTGTCAAAATATGTGTTACTAAGTGATCCTGTTAACTTTATTACTGACTTGAACTGTGATAATATGTTATTATGTGATTTATTATTATCATTTCTCTGATTGTTTCACTATTGTTTAAAATACTGACTGTTATGTTGTTATGTAGAGCTTTTCTCCCCGGGCCTCCATTGAAATGGGCAAATTTGCCCACTCGGACTTACCTGTAAACAAATGTTAAATAAATAAATAAATAAAATAAATTTCTCCAAAGATCCCTTTAGTAGTCTGTCCCAAGTATGCACTAGCACTCTAATAACATGAAAATGAATCATTTCCCCCTCAAAGATCCCTTCAGGAGTCTGTCCAAGTATGCAGAAGCACCATAATGAAACATTTCCCCAATGACCCCTTCAATAGTCTGTCCAAATATGCAAAAGCACCAAAATGAAACATTTCCTGCAATGACCCCTTCAATAGTCTGTCCAAATATGCACAAGCACCAAAATGAAACATTTCACCTAATGACCCATTCAGTACTCTGTCAAAGTATGCCATGCACCAAAATGAACTAGTAAGTAACTCTACCTACTTCAGAAACTTGTTTTTTTTTCTGCCCTTGTCCCCACACATTAAATGTGCCTACAGTGAGTGATTTTGATTGGAAAAACATTTGCATCCCTCAGCTCACTATGGGCACTAATGGTACAGCCCAAGACACTGTCTTTCTTGCACCATGGTACTGGCCTCTCTACCTGCACAACCAATCACAGGTCTCTTTGGAGCAGTACCAAAGCAAGATGACTTAAACAAGTGTGGGAGGCACGTAGGAACATCTTGGATGTCCATTTAGGATGCATGTTTTGCAATTTCCCTTAAAGGGAAATAAAAAAAAAGTATTTGACTAAAAATATATACTTTTTTTATTTTACATCTGCAAATTGCACCCTGGACAAGACAACCTCCAGGACAATTGCCCCCTTTTCCCTGCCCTAGCTAGGCTACTGTGTATGGCTCCCAGTAAAATCCAGAAGATTTAGGATTTTTGCTTGGAAGTATTTTCATAGATATTTTTATACCTTACTCCAACTTAAGCTGCCTTCGATCTGCAAACAGTAACCAGGTAATGACTATCAAATCAAACAATGTGGGAGGTGATGCTCTTTATGCTAACTCTATTGGGAAGCAATGGAACTCACTCCCAAACAGCCTTAGACTCATGACTTCCCTTAACCTATACAAAACTCATCTCCGAGCAATACTCAAGTCCCAATGGTTATGCCCATGTCTAAACCCTGATTAAATCCAACATAGCCCCTCTTCTCTCATCTCCCTTTTAAGAGCTTATATTGTAATTTTTACTTCCTTAATTGCACACATGTTAAGTGGACAAACAAACAAAATGTACGTGCAAACAATCTAGCTGATACATATTGATGTCTCCTTGTTTCTGTGGTTTCACTATGTCTTTTTTTCGTATTGTATTGTTATTTTTATTGTTATTCTTATTTGCATTGTTATTATGTTCCGAAATTGGGAGCTTTTCTCCCCGGGCCTCTACTGAAAAAGGATATGTATCCAGTTGGACTAGCCCGGTCAACAAATGTAAAATAAAATAAATAAATAAAATACCCCAAGCAGGCTTCAAAGGATTTTTCCACAGGTAGATTGCAAATATTAAAGGTATGATGGGGAAGAAAAAGGTAACTGGGAACATTTCTGGGAGTGTAATGAATAGTGTATCAGAAATGTTAGAGGAGCAAATGGCTGTAACTAAAGAAATGATTCTTTTGAGCTGGGACACAGGATCTGAATTGCCTAGCCATGGTAAGCCCTTATTAAGTTTAATTGTTTTGGCTGCTAAAAAGCATTTACTAGAAAATGGAAATCCAAGTCTAAACCAATTACATTTGAAGTATTGGATATTGTAAAAGAGAGAAAAGAAATGGAAGAGGGAAAGCAGGAATGCTGGACTGATGATACTTGTAAAGAAAGAAATGTGATGTGCAGTATATGTAAAAGGAAAAAATGTTACTACAGTTTGTTTTATATTAATGTATTTATGCTATGTCTTAAATGATAATTTAATAAAAATGTTTAAAAAATATACAAATGTTGGGTGAATTGGAGAGAAATGGCTTCTTAAGGTACTCGTCAGGTTACGGACCTAAATATATACATACCTGATGACTGAAGAATATTTATTCTAGTGTCAGTCTACAAGAAAAAGCTGTAGCAATACAGGGGTATCAAACTACTGTCATACTGTGTGAAAGTGCTGAACAGGGTGATTGATAAAAGAACATGCAGAGGAGTAGAAATTATGATGGGAGATGAGCTGTTTGGATTCATATCAGGATGCAGCAGAACTGACTCGATATTTCAATGAGACAGATAGTAGAAAAGATGCTACAGATGAAGAAAGAGTCCAAATGGGCATTTGTAGACTTGGAGAAAGCATAGGACTAGGTCCCAAGGATACTGATTTTGGCAGTACTGCAATGGTTTGAAGTCCCACAAACTCTGGTAGAATGAATGCAGGCTTTGTACAAGGACACAGTACAAACAGTGCTCAGACTCACTGAGGGGCTCCCAGTAAGCGTGGGTGCACATCAAGCCAGTCGAAGAATGGAGGAGAGAATGGTGGTGACAGTGACACCCTGACCTTATATAGAAAATAGGAAAAAGGGGGTTGTTGATGATGATGATGTACTGGGGGGACAGAAGTATTCCTTTATGCAACAAGGTGGGAAGGTGGCCTAATGGTTAAGGTGTTTGCCTTACAAACACAAGGTGCAGGGTTGGAGTCTCACAAGGGATAACTGGCTAGGCTTAAAATGGCTCTCAAGGGCAGTTAGCCTAGTACTAATCTATGAACCTATGAACCAATAAATGTTTCACATTCAGCCCTCACTCCCAAACTTTCATTACCTTCTGCTCCCTTGTATTGACTACCTAATCTGTTACTGATTTATTATTTCCTTACCTTCATCTTCACATGACCAGTGACTTCACACTCCCTTTGTAATGTAAGTCTCCCATTACCCTGCTCATCTTTGCAAATCTCCACAGCCCAACCAATTTATTTTACATTCCAAGTATCCCTCATTACCCTTCTTATGTTTATAATTCCCTAATTGCGCACACTCTTTACCTGTGTAATGACCTTTTTCCCTAAAGTCCTCTGAACTATACAGTGAAAGAATGACATCATTCAATCCTGCATCTTAAATCAGTTTGTTGCACATTGCTTCCATTATGTCACTTGACTCATCTCAGAGTGACACAGCTTTACTCCCGTATTTTTATAGACTTCTTCAGTCTCTCACCTTATTTTGATCTTACTTTCTGACCCACACCCAAAACTGACATTGCATTTAATATTTTTCATGAAATCCCATCTGCCATCTAATTGTCCTGTTGCAGGTTTTACCAGGTTTCATTAAAAGCCCCTTTATTACTCTCTGCCAAGTTTGAGAGAAGTTGGGTTTTTTTTGTCCGTTCTCTTTATGACCATTTAGCAATCACTCCCAGAGCTGCTCTTATAACCTGTTCATCCCCTCAGGAAGAGCATTATGGTCCATTCATTTCTTGGGGGCAAAGGTCAAATGTACCAATAAAGGTGATATCATACATGAGGAAGAAACGTTTTTGCTTTAAAGTTGTAATCCCCTCCCACTGTTAGTTTTTGCAAGCTCCACTACTGATGATTAAATGCGGGCTCATAATAGCCCTCAACCTAAGTGGCACACTGTTGTGCAGCATGGTCTTGCCAGGCTCTGTTTTAGGCAAAACACCTACATTTCTGCAGATGCTACCAGACCAGAGAAGCCAGTGTCAGCTGCTCAGTTCCATCTTCCTCCAACACTCATACCACTAACTGAATAGCGATTATCATGAGTCATACTCAGGGCTTTATCTCTGTGTGTCACAGGGTCTGACCAGATAGGTCCAAGTTTTTCTTTGTGTAGTTATGATATTATCACACACAAATGTCCTAAACAGGACCAGTCGCAATACCACAAACTCACCATTGGCTCAAGGAAATAAACACAGATGCTAGCAATTTAGCCCACTCACTGAGCAATGTTTTCTTCCGGTTCCCATCTCGTCTAGCAAAGATCTTACTGATGTCCAGGAGTATTGCGTTTTATGGGATATTGATTTTCCTTGTGTTTCTCTGCTGCAGCACTCTTGTGGTAATGTATCTGATTCCAAGAGTCTTCTTTTTATTAATGAGTTCTGCTTGTGTTTTTCTGCTCTGACATACTTTTGGAAATCTATTGGATTCCAGGAGTACTTCTGCTTTGATGTTATTTTGGAACTGTAAAAGGTGTGTGTTACAGGGATTCTCCTTATGTTTCTCTCCTGTGGCATGCACTTGCAGACCTGTATCCAGTTCCAGGAGTACTGTGTTATATTAATAATCCATATGTTTCTCTGCTGTGACACAGTTATTAAACTAAATTAATCCAGTTTCTTTGACAGGCACTTCACTGTACGAAGTAAAGCATCTGCTAGTCTGTCAGGCCTCAGAGTTAAAGAATGTCATCTAGTCTGCCCAGAAAAATCCTGATGGTAATGAGACTTACTGGGACGTGAATGTCAGACTATTACTTGGACCCCACCCTTGAGCAAGAGAAGCAGCTCTATCATAACCACCTTATTGTCCCTTGCAGCACTGTTTATTGGGAAAGTTTTACAGCCTTGCTTATGTTTCATAAGCATGGCAGCTCTTTATTTACATGATAGCAGCCCATCTATACCCTTTCTACTGTCACGTTTCAGCACCTTGAGGTCTAGTTCTACCTTTTCTCTTGCTGTTTCACATTCATTCCAACTCTTTCCAGTCTCATGTACTTACTGATTCATTACAAATACCCTGTCTGCTTGATTTTTTTGTGTAAACAATGGTAAAAGTGTATTGAGTTACTGTAGTTGCTTGTTGCTTTCCTCATACCCCCTTCCTCGCTACTTTTCATAGCGCAACTTCTGGTGAAATGCTCCTGTATTTTGTAATGCCTTTTAATGTATTTAAATAACATTGTTAAAACAAAGAGTAGCAAGGCCACACAGAAAAGCTACAGAGCCAAAAGTAAAATAAATAAAGTGAAATAAAATAAACAAAGCAGATACCCTAGAATAACACAATTGATAGCTTGCTGCTTAGGGTCTGATAATATCAATAACATTTTTATGAATGTTTCTTTGACTCCTTTGGTTTCTATGTACCCCTAGACACTGATTTGCTAGGCTCATTGTAAACACTTCTTTAAATCTTCTCGCCCATTGCTTTTTTATAAACTGCCCTGTTTTCCTTATAGCTTCCTTATCTTCCTCCTTCATTCAGGATGCTGGCTTCTTCCTGCCATTTTCCTCCTCCTGCTAATGTACTTACTGTTTGCCTTCCTTTTGTATTCCCAAGTTAATATATCTATACAGTGCCTTATCATGTGTGATACCTTCGTATTCTTTTGAACTTTTCTATAGTTTTCAGCCCAATGAATCTAGAGTGAGGTAAAAGTCTCAAGAATACATTCTTGTCATCTGTTCCACCCTATGAAATAGAAACTGTACTGTGATGTGATACTACTAACTCCTGATTCAACGACCTGATCTTCGAAGGATCTCTTGTCAGGTGGAAGGGCCATGTCTGGTACATTGCTGTCTTGTACAGTGTCCTAAATCGATGAAGTCCTATCTTCCTCAGCATCACCATTTTCACAGTTATGGAGGTACTTTCCAGTTTTCTGTCAGAATCTTACATTTCTCCTGTTACTTGTGCAATAATGTTGTTTACTTGTTTATTCTTACCTTAGCAAAACAAATCTGAATTACATGTCAGTTTCAGATATGGTGCTGTACTCTTAACTGTGTAGGATATTTCACTTTATTATTACACTTGAAAATTGTAGAATAGGCTGCTGAAAGGGAAGACGCTGCTATGCTTACTTTATTTTACCTTCTAGTAGATACTCTTTCTGTGATATACATTTCTTTTTCATAGGTTCTGGAATCTTCTTTGTGATTTCTTGTCCATACAGTGTCTCCTTGTCGCATCTCATTGCTGCCATTTTCAAGGGGTCACTGAGCTTTCATATATTTATTTTATTTTACTTCAGAATTGTAGTCATAAATATCAATGCAAATCTAGGTGGTGTAAATGCCAACTTAAAACCTCAGTGATCTCTGTACTTCGGAACGCATGACTGTTTCTGTAAAGTGATTATTAAAAAAAAAAGATTTTAATTACTTCTATGCTGGAAATATATATGTGGGGAGTGAAGTAAACCATTATATATATATTATTATATGATAAAGAATTAGTCTGGATTCATAATAATTGACTCCACAATCTAAAATAAGGGAATAACTCTTGAATCTATTAATCTAAAAAAAAAATGATAAAAAAACAAGGGTACAAATTTTACCTATTTCACCACAAGATGGTAGCAGTTCACAGCATTTTTCTTTTATTTACTGCTTGGGCAAACATGCACTGTCGAAATTTACTGATTCCATTATTGACTTTAAATCTATGAACTATTCCCATCTCTCCTCATTTCTTTCTGTCACTAAGTGAAGTTCATATTTGTCTGCGGTCTGCCCTTGCCTTTTCATGCACAAATTTTTTGTGCTGTTGTGTTGATAACCGTTTTCATTCACTGTCATTTACAAAGAAAATTGCTACTAAAGGATGTGCTTGCTGCTCGGAGTCTGACAATACAGAATGCTCTGCTCACCTTTATGATGGGTATTTGAATAATAAGATCATTGCTGCAGGAATTACACAAATGTAGAAGTTAGTTAAAAGTGGACATCACTCCCTTGAGCCTTGTCCTTGTCATTTTCAGCAGTTGGATGTATCTAGGGCACATAGGTGTACTTTGAAGCCATGACCGGTGGAGCCTACTTGTTTATCGTAATATCTCATGCACATTCTTTGTTGGAGTTCAGGAAGAAGCAAACTGAGATAACCCTTCAAATACTGCTGAGAACGACTAAAGAAGCCATGAAAGCATAATCCAAGCCCATGTAAAGAACTGCAGGCAATGACAACCACTGTAAAAGTTCCAGTAAATTTACTCTGTACTTCCAACCACTTATCTAAGAAGGATAATGCACACACTGAAGGTTTCATGTTGTTATATAATCAAATAAGCTAATAATCTGAGAAAGTCTGTAATTGGCCAGAGCTAACTCTATACAAATAACATTAGAGCCATAATGTATTTGGAAGACTAGTGAGATAGAGGGGAAGGTTCATACACTGTAGCAGGGATTCTGTTATTCAAACATCCACTGTTATGGTGAGTATATTCACACAGCTGATCTCTGTGCATTGTAAGAATCATTGCATTACGAATTGCACAACTTTATAGATTGCTATCAGCGTACTCCATCTCCCAGGAATGGGTGATCAAGCTACAGCATACTCTGCAGGACACCAAAAGTTCTCTATAAGGGTATCCATAATGATTAGAGAAAGTGTGGATGGATGTTGAAGTAAAAGCATCACAAGAACATTGAGTAGACACATTTTTTGGAGATGGCCAAAATGTCAGCTGCTAACCTGATGGACGACCTGTCCTTTAACCTTCACAAAGGCTTGATATCATATCTCCCGACTTCTTAGCATAAGAAATCTGGACAAAGCGTATAATAATGGGGGGACAAAATACCAAAAATATGGACAGATTTTAAATACTGCTCTTATAAAATTTAGAAAGTTGCTAGAATAACAGGATTTGTGTTAGCATGCATTTTCTGAAGGGTATGAAGTCTGAAACTGAAATATATGCCATTATTTAGTGACTTGAATATTCAGTGATTTGGAAAAAAACTCAAATTCTATGAGGACCAGACCCAAAATATGATGCAAAAATCTGAACATTCAGTGAAAATCTGGACATTTGAGAGGTATGCATGGTTTCTCATAGAAGATAATACATTAAGGTAGCCAGTGGAAATGTGTCTTTGTAGTAACTTGCTGACCCTGTTTTCCCATCAAAAAAGACTGAACAGCTTATCAAGACTATCTCATGGTTTAATCCTTTCATTAGAGTGTCTGAGTTGTTTGTACACATTCATTGTATGCTGGATTCTTAAGTCTTTGTTTTCTGTATAGGAAAGAAGACTGGTAGCTGAACAGACTGGATAAAAAATTACAGACAGCATTTTAGGGAAAACAAGAGATTCATTGTCAAGAGACACCATACTCTTGATGAAAACTTTGTTGGAATTTTTTTAAGTAAAAAATGCCGGACTCCAGAAATGCAAGAAATTTTCTTTAATCACCACAAAGCTTTCAAGTTACTACCTTTCATCACTGTGTTCAAAGGAAATTTCTTGCATTTCTAGAGTCTGGCATTTTTTATTTTTGTTTTACAAAGGACTTCTTCAACCATTGGTTTTGATCTGCTTTTGCTGTTTGGAATTTTTTACACATGAAGACCTGCAACGTAAGCATCTTTCTGGCTGAGGTAACTGCTACTACAATATCAACTATTTATAGAAATCAGAGGAAGTGCAAGGTTATTCAACCAGAGGCCATGTGTGTCTTGTCCATTACCACTCTCAGGCTGTACCAGCCTTTTCAAGGAGGACAAGGCCTGTAAATCCTGGAGTGTATTTTAAGACACCTATTCATTTGTCAAAATATTTATGAAATAACAATACTGAAAGCAGGCCAAGCCAGTTTTTCAGTTACAAATTTGTAACCCCAACTTTCAAGATGGCTGCACACTGTTTAACAGAATAACTTCAGTTCTCCTACTGTAAAAACAGAAACTGAGAAAAAGGAGTGTGATTGAAAATGATTTTTGCTAAAATTCAGTTACTGGCTAGTAAGTACACTGCCTGGATGCCAGCAATGAAGAAATTTGGAAAAGCTGAAAGAAAATCAACCAGAAAAGGTGAAGAGAGAATAATGTCTGGGAAAGATTCTGCAGCTGTTCAGCAAAAAGGAATACAAACTTCAGTTTTGGTTCAAGAGATGGCTTCCAGTGATTTAGATGAAAAATAAATAAAATGTACTCAGAGGTGATTAAAATAAATGAAGCATTGAAGGAATATTTCAATTCAAAGAACAAAAGTATGAAAAAATGGAAGAAGCTTTAAGTAGCCATTCAGATGAACTGATAAAACTGCAGAAATCAGAAGCTGACATGAAGAAAAAGCAGGGTGAATATGAAGTTTCTCTAGAAGAACTGTTTAAAAACACAGAGTTGGAAGACAAAGCACTCAAGAGAAAACCTGAGATTTTCTACTGTACCACAGAAACCAGAAGGAACAGACTGTATTAATCTTATGAAAGCACACATAAACAACTAAAATGGTGTTTCACAGCAGAATTTATTACTTGAAAGCGTGGATCGAGTGTATTCTCCAAACCTGGCCATGAGAAAGCAGCCAAGACCTATATTAGTAAAGATGTAATCATACTAGCAGAAAGAGTTGATCTTGGCAAAATTGTGACAGAAGGGAAAAGTATTAAAAATTGGAGACAGCAGAGTGTTTGTAGAAAATTATTATTTACTGTACACCAGGCAGAAGAGAAACAAATTTATACCAGCAAACAGAGAATGTTGAAAGGCAAGTGTGAGATTCAAGCTGTTGTATCCAGATGTCATTAAAATTTTTTTTCATGGGGGATCAAAGTCATTTTTGACAGAGAACAGGCTAAGGAGGAAATACTTTTTTTATCCAACAAAAAGTGAGTCAGCAAGCAGAATGGGACTCTGATTCTTATTCTTGTGACAGCTAGGTTCATAGAGAGACTGCCAGTGAAACTTTTTCCAATGTCCCAAAAGAAAATTCTTGAGAGACAGAAAAAAGCACAGGAGTCGACTAGAAGAAACCGTAATACCTAGGATTTGATCAGAGTTTGGTGTTGGGAGAAAGAGATGAACAGGAAGAAGACCAGCAACTCTGAAATAAGTGAATAAATGGAAGACTGTAAAGCATCTTATCAAATCGGTGAAATATGGTTTTCCAAGAAAAAGTGGGTAAAAAACACTATACTGGACTTTTGTCGACTTTGTTAAACCCATGGGTGGACTGTAAAGTAAATACCCCATTTTATATCATTAATTTTTAGAAGGACACTAACAGGGGAAAACTAACTCTAAGTAAAACAATTTTTGTTCTTATTAGTATTTGTATAAAATATGTTATGATATAAATCACATGTTATATACAGTAAAACAGTTTTGTGTAATGTGTAGTCAGGGGTATTTTAAATCTGGGAGTTGTCTTTCCAATGATTGGTGTAAGTGTTAAAGATGTTAAAAGAAGACAAGTACTTTTTTTAGTTTAATAAATATAGGTTTTACAGTATAACAGGGTAAAAAGGCTGGACAAAAGCAAGTTTAATGTTTATATGCTGTGATCTTAGGCTGCTGGGGGGTTGGGTGGGGTGTAAAGGTGCAGTGATTATATTAGCTGAGTGAAATTTACAAAAACTCATTGCTGAGTACATTTCCATAGAGACAAGCTATCTGCAGGTGCAAGCAGTTAATCTTGAGAATTCTGAGCATTTTTTGTTGAGGGAAATGCAAAGATTAAAGGTACAATGACAAGCAGCTCATTGAAAACTTAACTTTGAAATTATGGGAAGTAAATATGAGGTAACTTAACTATCAGCCTTAAGACTTTAATACAATTAATAGAACAGTGTGCAGTTTAGTTTTATTTAAAGATAGCCAATGCACTTTTCTTAGGGCTAAAAGTTATGTGTTCTGAAAACATACAACTGTTTTTCATATCTGGGAGGGGAAGAGAGACAAGAAAACAACAGACAGCAATCAGTGTAAGTAGGAGCACAAGCTGTGTCATGCACTTTAGCATGGGTGACCTTAAGTTTAGGTTAGATAATGCCTGTAAGTGCAGCGTCAACTCTTCTGGAAGGTTACATTTAATGTTTTGAAGATGTTAATAGTTCTGTGTGTTTGTTCCAATTTAATGGGAGACAGGGCATTTTGTATTTAGTTTTTTTGTTTGAGAGTTTTCATTAAAACAAAACATCTTGAAAAAAGTGACATGGGCTCAAATGAAGATGAGAAGGAAAAATTGTACAAAACATCAGCCTGCCAAACATTAGTATATGCATGTAACACCAAAGTTGGAAATACACATTCAGAAAAACTGTCATGTATAAGAGGTAGGAACAGTAACGTTTTATCATGATAACTATGTTGTCCATATTATACTGGAATATGAATAGCTTTACAGGGATAGATAAAAAGGAAAGAGTATTGAATTATATTAAGAAATACAGAGTGCAAATAGCAATGCTGCAGGAGACATATTTGGAAAATGAGTGTGTGAATTTGACTAAGACAGGATTTCAGAATACATATTCAGAAGAACATCAGGAAAAGAAGGAAAGGGGAGTAATTATACTGATTGCTATAGAGGCTCCAATAGTGATAGATGAGGAAAAAAAGAGAAAAATTGTGGATTTGTGGTTGTAAGGGGTGTTTGGCAAGGGAGGAGGATTACAATAGCATGTATTTATATTCCACCGAAAACTGCAATTATGGAACTTAATAAACTTTTAGGAGAATTAATCAGCTTTCAGTAGAGAATATTATTTTTAGGTGGGGACTGGTATTTTATTTGTAATAGTGAGGATGTGTCAGGGGAACCTAGAAGGGACAAAACAAAACAGGGTATACTTCTCAAGAAATTTATGAAAATATTTGGCTTGGAAGATGTGAATTCAGTAGTAGGAACTTGGACATAATTTACATATTATTCCCCAAGGTAGTTGGAACTTGGACATAATTTACACATTATTCCCCAAGGTAGTAGGAGCTTGGACAGAATTTACATATTATTCCCCAAGGCTAAAATAACTGGGCTAGACTAGATAGAAATTTTATTTCACAGAACACCTGCATGTAATTGACAGTTTTGACACACATCCAGTCACTATTTCTGATAAACCAGTAAAAACTAAGATAGAAATGCAAGGTAATGAAGTAAAACTAAGACTCTTGCACTTTCCCACCTGCATGTTACAGAGAGGAAGTTAAGGAATGGGTAGTGGAAATTATCTGAGACGTATTAGAGAATATAAGAATATCTTAAGAAGTTATAGCTAGTGACTAAGATAAAATTAAAATGTATTGAAACATAGGATTGAAATAAAAGAGGGAGATATAGTTAGGAAGTAATAGAAATTATTAGAGGGGTTGACAAAGGTTGAAGTATTGCAGAATAAAGAGAATCTCACAGAACAAGAGGAGGAGTAAATACAGAGTGTTAAAGAAAAAAATAAGGCAGTATCTGGGTAATATGCATGAGTTTAGAAAGACTACAGTTAAGCAACTATTTTTGATAACAACTCCAGAGCACAAAAACTTTTAGCACAATGACTTAGGCAACAGAATATTGAAAGGATTGTTACCAAATGTAGGGAACCTTTTAACAAGAAAAATAACCACCAGAGATCCTACAGACATTTTTGGGCTATTCCAGAAATTTTTTGAAAATTTGTATCAAGCAGAGAAATGCAGAAATCAAGAAAGAGTACAATCAGAAATATTTATGGAAGACTTAATTATGCCAAGGTTAGGGGTAGACAAGACTCTACAACTAATGGTTAAGATAGGAGGTGATGAGATAAAAACAGTGTTGTAAATTTAATCTTCAGGAAAGTCTCTAGGAGCAGATGGTATTACTGTGGAAGTTTGGAAATTAGGAGGGCAAGAAAGTGATGAAGATCTGGAAGATTTTCTTTAACAGTATTTTAAAAGGTGGGGAAGCACCAGTATCTTGGAAGAAACCTGTGGTGGCTATGTTATCTAAAGATGGCAAAGACCCCTCAGATCCAGCTTCATATAGACCCATTTCAGTTTTAAATCATGATTATAAAGTGTTTATGTCTATACTAGCTAAAAGAATGGCAAAGATGTTGCCAAAATTGATAGATATGTACTGTACCAATGTGGTTTTGTGGAGGGAAGGCAAACATTTTGACAACGTTAACAGAAAAAGGATGATCCAGAGGGAAGCAGAATATAAGAAAATATCTCTGTTGTAGGTTGGTATTGATGCAGAGAAAGCATTTGACAGAGTAAGCTGGGATTTTATAAGTAGGGTATTGGAAACAATTGCATTCCATGATACAATAACAAGGTTAATTAGAAGTATATATGAAGGATCAAAAATACAAGGATATAATTGATATGACAATCAAGAGAAATTGGCTTTATTTGCAGATGATATTACTTTGTACCTGATAAATCCAGAAAAGGACATCTCAGTGTTGAAGAACATTTTTAAACACACCTTTATTGAATTATCACTTGTGACAGGCAAATTTACATTTTTACAAAAGTAATCAAACTGTATTAACAAATTAACATTAGCAAATATTAAACTTCACATATATTGCTATATATCATACAACCTAACCAACATTACATAAATTATTCAATTACTACCCCCTTTTTAAACAAGAAACATCTTTATTAAATCATCACTTATGACATAAGCAACCATGCATTTATATAAATGAAAATAAACCACAGCTACACAATCCAAGTTGCAAGCAGTTTACATCACTAACCATACTGACACACTCCTAGTTGCAGACATTATACATCACTTATAATCTACCCAATCATTTTCAGTACATAGCTCGTTTAAGTCCTGCTTTTTTTAAAACTCATTTCTCCCCGTATGTATTGTTCCCACAATTCCCATTTTTTTCCTATGTAGTTTGCTTCTACATTTTCTAAAGACCTCAATTCCAATTGTTTTATCTCTCTTACTATATTCACTACTTATACTATAGTTGGTTTAAATTTTGATTTCCATTTTCTAATAATTACTTTTTTGGCAGCCACCATAATTAGACACTGCAAGGGCTTACCATGTCTAAGAAATTCCAATTCTGTATCATAGCTCAGAAAAATCAACTCCCTCATCACACCAATCCACCCACCCAACATCTCTGACAGTGCATCCTGCAGGGAATCCTTAAAGTTCAACAAATCACCTTACTCCCAGAAAATATTTTCCCAAGTACCTCTTTCTTCCCCATCACACCTCCAACATTTGCTCTCTACCTGAGGAAAAAATCTCTGGAGTCTAATGGGCTATAAAAATATCTATGTAAACATTTCCAAGCAAAAATCCTAAATCTCCTGGATTTTGTTGCATATTTGGGAGACATACATACATAAATCTTCCCATTGTTTCTTTGTGAATTGCTTATCCAGTCTCTCTTCCCAATCCTTTCTAGCCTCATCTGATTGATTCTTATAGTTATCATGCAATGCAATATTTTATATACTCTACTAATTATTCCTTTTTAAATGCCAGCTTCTGTTCTAGATTCTACTAAAACTCTACCAGTGCTGGTCTTTCTTTTAGGACCCCCTTATTTATTTCCCTTTGCCTGTACTCTGATATCAATCCTTGATAGGGAAGACACTATCTAATCTGCAGTCCAAATAAATTTTTGGCCTCTTCTCATTTTATCACGTTTCTCTCTCTAGTTATTTGCTCCCAATACTTCTTTCCTTTGCCAGTTTCCCCCCTCTTGTCTATTGTCTATATATCTAATTGCAGTCATTCCTATCAGCAGAATCTCCTTTCTCCGTTCCCATGTTGGCTTAGTTGTTAGAATACTTTCTGCTACTTTATGGATATAATATTCTGTATGATTATTGCTATTCTCCTTAAAGGCCTGGATCCAAAATCATAGTCTCTCCTTCTTTCTTCAGCTTTCCTCCTGTTTCATCACCATCCTTTCCCACTTTGGATTATAGTTTTTTGGTTGTACTATGTACAGGAGCCTTAACTGTGCAGCTCTGAAATACCCCTTAGAATTGGGTAATCCTAATCTGCCCAATTCTACTGTAAGAATCTGCTTATCCCACTTGACTCTTGCTGTGTTCCCCTCCCATCTAAAGTTCTTCTTTTATTAATTGCTATCCACAACTTCTCTGGTTGATAAAAATATACCTGACTTGTGTACAAGACTAAAGGGACTAAAACATTTTGATTGTTTGTATGTTACTATCCATATCCATATAACACAGCTTTCATTTTCTCAGTATTTGTATTATATTTTGTTTAGTCTTTTCCCACATATCCTTAACTGCCACACTAGAATCATTTTAATCCATACCCCTAAATACTTCATTTTATCATGTCCCCATAAATACAAATATTGCTGAACCAATTTGTGTGTGGGTACATAATGTACCACTATTGCCTTTTGTTTTAGCTTCATTAAGTTTGTATCCAGAAAAGATCTGTCCAAAAAAGTTCCACAACACTGTAATGTCTCCTTCTGGTTTTGTCAAGTATGAAATAGTATCATCTGCAAATACAGCCAGCTTGTCTTGACTACCATAACAATTATGAATTTCTGAGTCCCTTATTTTATTTGACAGTGGTTCTGAATATAATGCAAATAACAAATGGGAAAGAGGACACCCCTGCCTGTTTCTTCTGCTCAAGGGAAATTATCAGAGAGGACCCCACCCACTTTAATTTTCACCTCCGATCCCTCATAAATCCTCCTAATCAACCTTATATTTTTTTGGAAATGAAAATGCTTTCATTGACCTGCTCATAAAGTCTCAACTTACTCTGTTAAATGCTTTCTCTGCATTAAGACCCACCAGCAACAATGGTATCTTCTTACATTCTGCTTCCCTCTGGATCATCAGTGTTCTGTAATGTTGTCAAATGTTTGCCTTCCCTCCACAAAACCACATTGATCCATATCTATCAATTTTATCATTAGTTTTGCCATCATTTTAGCCATTATAGACACAAACACTTTATAATCATGAAGCTGGGTCTGATGGCTCTTTACCCTCTTTAGGTATTACTACCACTGCTTTTTTCCTTGATGTTGGTACTTCTCCTCTTAAAATACTGTTAAACAAAACCTTTCAGATCTTTATCAGTATTTTTCCCTCCTACTTCCAAACTTCCACAGGAATACTATCTATTCCTGGGGACTTTTCTGTAGATTGGTTATACATCACAATTTTTATCTCATCTCCTCCTATCCTGACCATTAGTAATTGAGCCTAATTTGGGGTGGCTGTGGTGGTGCAGCAGTTAGTGTTGCCGCCTCACTTCAAGAGGTTCACTGCTTCACTCCTCGGCTGGGGTGCCTTCTGTGTGGAGTCTGCATGTCCTCCCTGTAGTCGTGTGGGTTCCCTCCAGGTGATCTGGTTTCCTCCCACATCCCAAAGACATGCTGTAGGTGGAAATGACACTCTAAGTTGGCCCTAGGCATGAGTGCTTGTGTGTGTGCTTTCTGTCGAAGGTTGGGCACTGGGCTGGCAACTCGGCACCGTAAAACTCCACTGCCAGTCATGAATGGACACATGATCTGCTGTGGTGACCCCTAACTCGGCAAAAGCCGAAAGAAGAAGAAGTAATTGAGCCTCATTTACCTCTAACCTTGGAATATTTAATTCTTGCATAAACATTTCCATTTGTATCTTTTCTTGATTCCCATATTTCTCTTCTTTATGTAGACTTTCATAGAATTTCCAAACTATTTCTAAAGCCTCTACAGGATCTCTTGTTACTTTCCTTGTTATATGTTCCTAAGCTTGATGATAGCCCTTTCTAGTTTCTGTTGCCCGAGTCATTGTGCTAAAAGTTTTTGTGCTCTGCTGTTATTATCAAAAAAACAGTTGCTTAACAGTAATCATTCTAAACTCTTGGATATTATTGAGGTAATACTTAATTTTCTGCTTAGCATTCTGCAGTTGATCTTGTTCTGTGAGATTGTCCCTGTTGTGCAGTACTTTAACATTTGTCAGTCCTGCTAAATAATTCTTATTACTTCTTAACCATAGCCCCCTTTCTTTTATTTCCACACTATTTTTAAACTCCAGCTTAATTTTATCCAACTCCCTAGCTATATTTTCAGAAGAAATTTCTATCCTCTCTAATAGCTCCTAATAATATCCACTACCCATTCCTAAAATTCCTCTCTTTTCAACAGATAGGTGGGAAAGTGCCAGTGTCTCATTTTTATTTCATTACCCTGTGTTTTATTTTAGTTATTATTGGTGCATGACCTGAAATACCTATTGGGTGCATATCAAGACCTTCAATTAAATGCACATGTTCCTGTGAAATGTAAATTCTTTCTAGCCTAGCCCAGTTTTTATATCTTGGGGAATAATATGTAAATTCACTCTGAAATCATATTACTGAATTCACATCTTCCATGCCAAATATTTTCATAAGTTTCTTTAAAAATCTATCCTCTTTTGTTATACTTTCCCTTTTGGGCCCCCCAGGACACATCTTCATTTTTGCAAATCACATTCCAGTCCCCACCTGTAAGTAATATTCCTTGCTGAAAACTGACTATTTCTCTTGGACTTTTCTTAAGCTCCATTATAGTAGTTTTAGGTGGAATATAAATACATACCAGTATAATCCTCCTCCCTTGCCAGTTGCCCCTTAGCACTACAAATCTGCCATAAGTATCTTTTTTATCCTCTTCTATCACTATTGGAGCTTCTCTTGCAATTAATATAAGTACTCCTCTTTTCCTTTGTCCCAGGCATTCTGCTGAATTACCATCCTGAAAAAACTTTCTTTATCAGATTCACATGTTCATTTCTTTTTAAGTGTGTGTCCTGTAACATAGCTATTTGCACTCTGCATTTTTAATGCAGTTCACTACTCTTTCTTTTTTGTATTTATCTGTGAGACATTTTTATTTGACATTTAAAGACATTACAGAAAGGATCATTGCATTAAAAATTATTATTCCCACATTTTATGTATAACACCTTTTTTGTTAAATGTCTAGTTCCAGTGTTTGTCTTACATGGATACACTGTTTGTCAGCTTGAACTTTTATACAATTGTTTCTTGTCATATGTTTGAGCCTATGTCATATCTTACAAAATGTTTGTTTTATTGAAAGCCCTCAAACACACACACACACACACACACACACACACACACACACACACACACACACACACACACACACACACACACACACACACACACACACACAATACCCTCCTACAACCTGTTAACTTAATACTAACACACACAACTATGTACATCTTCAAATACTGAAGTTTTATTCTCCTGATAGGAACAAAAGTCTAGAACTGACAGCCACACTCACAGGCTTGAGTTTTAAACATGCTAAGACACATGGTGCAGCTAGTGCTTTTACTAAGTGCTAATTGGTTTTGTCTTTTCTTTAGAGTTCTCCCAGATGGGAAACCCCTGAATGCTTTCAGAGAACATTATGTCCTAGATAGTTTTTTTCTTCAACCAATCACTCCCCATTAGTCTGTAGCCAGTTTCTCTTTATCAGATTGTTTCCATGGAAACATGAAGACCAGTTGCAGAATTGTGACTGAGCATACATGTATTTGCTAGAAAAAAAGCCTTATAAAATTCAATATTCTTTTTCATTTGCTTGATTACTCTTAAAGTGCATTACTAATCAATCTAAGGACCTTAATCCAGTCATTCCCCCATGCAAGAATGAGAAAAAGCACATTAATTTTTGTTTTGTCATGTTTTTTCAATTAGGCTTTTTTTCATTGCATTGTCTACACTTCTTAAAAATTACCAAGAAGAAAGAGAGAAGGGAGAAAGATAAGGAAAAAAAAAAAACAGTTGCACCTGTTTACAGTCTCCATTACACTTAAATAACTGAGAAAACTTTACTTTATAGCATGCAAAGAAAACCATACACCACAAAAGTAGTGATAGTAAGAAATAACTACTTTACTTACAGTTTACTTTCTTCCTCCTCAAACCATTTTTGAACATTAATGACATGAAGTAGGACATATGCTTTAGAGTCCCCCACAAATCCAACACATTCTGAAAAAGTCTAATATTTCCAGATTTTCTTGTTCTGTTATATTTCACACATATGATTATTGCATTCTAATCCCACTTTAAGTTACTGGTTTTATTGCTGTTCATCCCCATCTCCCAAATCCTGTCTCTGCTTCATTTCCAGTGTACTCTCAGTTCTACTTCTAGTGCACCCTTCCTTCACTCCAACATTTTTCGGTAAAACACTGGAAAAAGTTTCACAGTTACAGTCTCCCTGTGGTCTTTATTACCAGAAGAACAAGAAGCATAATCTCTTTCTGTTTTACAGCTCACATTTTATTGAACAAAATTTTGTATTTCCTTCTTAGCATGTACTTCATCAAAAATGATTTTGTCCCTCCAGGGAAGAATACTTTGAAGAAACTGGGTACAGCAGTTTGAATCTCACACCTGCATCTCGACATTCACTGAATAGTGGAATACATTTGCTTCTCTTCTGCCTGGTGTACAAATACTCTGTTGTCTCCCACTTTTAGTACTTTGTCCTTCTGCCACAGTTTTGTCAAAATCAACTCCTTCTGCTGGTAGAATTGCATTTTTACTATTAAAGGTCTAGGTTGCTTTCTCATAGCCAGGTTTGGAGTGTACACATGATGTGGCATTTCAACTAACAACTCCTGCTGTGGAATACCATTCTAGTTGCTTATTTGTGCTTTCATAAAAAATAATGCAGTCTCTTCCTTCCAGCTTCTCTGGTATAGCTGAAAATATCAGGTTTTCCTTACGCTCTCTGTCCTCTAATTCTATTATTTTTTGAAATATATCTTCCTGAGCAGTCTCATATTCAGCCAGCCTTTTCTTTATTTCAACCTCTGATTTTTGCAATTTTATCACCTCGTCTAAATATTTGTTTAAAGCTTCTTCCATTTTTTCTAGCCTTTTGTTGTTTGTGTTTATATAGTCCATCAGTGTTTCATTTATTTTAACCAGGTCTGTGTGCAGTTGTCTTATTTATTCCTGTAGGTCACTGAAATTCATGTCTGGAGGCTGCATTGCTTTTTGCTGAACAGCTGCAGTACTTTCCCCCATCAGTGTTTCTTCCTCACTTTTTGTAGCTGCTTTTTTTTCCCAGGTCCTCTGTATTTCTTTTTTTCCTGGCATCCAGGCTGTACACTTACTAGCCAGTTACTGAAATGTACCCATAAACACAAGTCTTCTGGCCTTCTCTGCTGAGTTTCCATTTTCACACTGGGACAGCTAGAATTAAGCTGTTACTCAATGTGCAGCCATCTTGGAAGTCAATGTTGAAGAACATTTTGAGACAATTTCAAGTCTTTTCAGGCTATAAAATTAATGAAGATAAAACAAAGGCTATGGCTGTAAATTATGTACCCCCACATGAATTGGTTCAGCAATGTCCATATTTATGGGGACATGACAAAATGAACTATTTAGGAGTATTGATTAAAAAGGCTTTTTGTATGGCAGCTAAGGATATGTGGGAAGAGACTAAATAAAATATAATACATAAATTGAGAAACTGGAAACTCGTATTTATGGATATGGATAATAAGATACAAGCAGTGAAAATATTTTTAGTCTTTTTAATCTTGTATATGGGTCAGTCATACTTTTATCTACCTGAGGAGAAGTTGTGAGCAGTGATTAATGAAGAATTAAAGAAATTTATCTGGGAGGGAAAGAGGGCAAGAGTTAAGTGGGATAAGTTGATCCTTCCAATAGAACAAAGTGGTTTAGGTTTATCTGATTTGAAGGGATATTTTAGAGTGACACAGTTAAGGATTGTATATATATAACACAAGCAGAAGGTTATAACTCAAAGTAGAAAGGGATGATGATGAAGCAAGGGAGAAGTTCAAGAAATTGTGGTATTTTGGATGTAATTACTAAAGAAGAATAATAACCATACAGAATATTATAGTCATAAAGCAGAGTAGGGGTACAGAAAATAGACAAGAGTGGAATGGGATTTACTGGAGAAACCTGGCAAGATATTGGGAGCAAATAACTCAAACAGGACATGTAATAGAGAGGGATGAGGCCAAGAAGATATTTAGATTATAGACTAGAGTCTGTCTTCCCTTCCAGGGCTTGATCTCAGAGTACACGCAAACAGAAAGGGGTAGGGGAATTTTAAGTAAAAGACCTGCTCTGGTAGAGTTTTTTAGTTGAATCTAGAATAGAAGCAGCTGTTAAAAAGTATAATTAGTAGGGCATATAAAATGTTGAGTAATAACTATAAGAATCAGTCAGAGGAGGTTAGAAAAGATTGGAAAGATAGACTGGATAAGCAGTTTACAAGAAAACAGTGGGAAGACATAAGTATGACTCCAAAGTATGCAACAAAGTCCAGAAGGTTTAGGATCTTTGCTTGGAAATGTTTGAATAGGTATTTTTGTACCTCATTCAGACTTCAAATAATTTTCCCTCAGGTAGATAGCAAATGTGGGGGGGGGTGTGATGGAGAAGAAAGAGGTAAATGAAACACATGTTTAGGGAGTGTAATGAGTTGAGAGATTTAAAAAATTATCTACAGAGTTAGTAAGGCAATGATGCTTTTGAGCTGGGATGGAGGATCTGAATTGCCTAGACATACTAAGGCCTTATTAAGTTTAATTCTGTTAGCTGCCAAAAAGCAATTACTAGAAACTGGAAATCAAAGTCTATACCAACTGTATTGGAGATATTACATATTATAAAAGAGATAAAAGAACTGTAAGAGGGATCTTTAGAAAAGGGAAGGGGCAAATTACACAGAAGTAAATGGAAATTATGAGAGGAGAAGGAGTGAGGTTTAAAGGAAGACAGAAATTCAGCATTTCCTGTAATGTTGGACTAATGGTAGTTGCAAAAATGTATGTGATATATATTGTAATTAAATGGAAAAATGTTAAAATGGTTTGTTTTCTTTTCTGTTGATGTATGTCTGCCTATGTCTTAAATGCTGATTTAATAAAGGTGTTTAGAAAAAAAGAAAACAAAGTTGCAATTCTGGGCAGGAGATAAAGTGTGTGTGTGTGTGTGTGTGTGTGTGTGTGTGTGTGTGTGTATATGTGTGCATGTGTCTGTTGTTTGGGGGTGTCAAAGGATCGCTTTCAGGAATGGTTTTAAGGCAATATAAGAAGTCATAGAAGGATATACAGGCAGACCTACAGATAAATGAATGTTATGTTATTAAGCGCTTGCGTGATTTGAAATTTAAATGTAGTATGTACTATAGTGTATACTGTTTTTTCATTAGGTTAACAAGACAGCAGTAGAAAGGAAGAGTTACAGGTTGAGGACTGTCATCTGTCCTAGAACAGTGAAAGACTGTGGTCTTGGCCAGTAGTACCCTGTGTGAAGGCTGCCAGCCTACCTAGATAGAATTTTGTAAATAATTCCATGTCATTGTAAATATTAATGTAATCCACAGGCTTGTTCTACAAATGTAAAGAGAGGTATACGTTATGATTAAATTATATGTTGTACTAAGCTTCAAAAATGTAACCACAGTGCACTCTGCTGGAAGAAAGCTGATAAGTCAAGCATTGTATGACTGTTTGATCTGAAGCTCGGAGACAGGATGTCTGGGCCAGGAAATTCTTTCTATTGTCTTGATTTAAGAGATAATTACTAAGGTTTTACATGTATAATGTATTTTATTGCTATGGCTTTCTGGCCAACTGCAGCTTACTAAGAATTGTAAATTTTGAGTTTTGTTAGCCTGGGAACTAAAACGTCTGTGGTGGTGCAGCGGTAGCATTGTTGCCTCACAGCAAGAGGTTCTCCCATTCGATTCTCGGCTTGGCTTGGGAGTGCCTTCTGTGTGGAGTCTGCATGTCCTCCCCGCGGTCGAGTGGGCGTTCGAAAGACATGCGTTGAATGGGCATGCCTTTGTTGAAGGTTGGGCATCGGGCTGGCAACTCGACACCATAAAAACCAACTACCAATCATTAGCGGACCAGATTTCCACTGTGGCGACCCCTAACCGGGAAAAGCCGAAAGACAAACAACAAACAGTTAGCCTGGGAACTAAAGAAGTGATAAAAATTATGTAATGTGAAATGACTCGGTAGTACTGGGTGTTTATCAATTTAAGACTTTCTCAGAGTAAGGATTTAGGCATTTTGGATTTTGTCTGAAGAACATCCACTCACCAGCACCTGCTTGCTCTGTAAGTAAGATATTTATTTAGAACAGTAATTTCTCCTAGAGATAGATAGAAATAGCCAGATTAGTCTAGCTGTTTTATATATTTATATCAGACTATTCTACAGTATTAATTTAAAGCATTTTCCTGTGATTTCTGAACTCTGTAATGTCATTGTGTTGAAGTAATAAGTATTGTCTTGTGGTTTTATTATTATTAAATATTTTTAAACCTTTTAACTGTGGCTGTTTCATATAGAGATAATTTAAGATCTTAGAGTACATTGCATGTATTTAGTGATACTGTCCAAGCCACTCCAATAGCTTTAGTCCTGGGTCACACTTACTAGTTGGATAACAATAATATTGCACAATGAAATTGGTCACCCTTTGGGAAGGGCCTTATAGTAGCTATTATTGGTTGGTGGCAGTGATTTCTACCTTATAGTCTAGAGTAAAGGAAGCATAGCTGTAGAACCTGTGCCAGGCTTCCCCAGGAGTGTCTGTGCATTTGTATATAACTCATATCTCAAAGTGTGTGTGTGAGTGTGTGTGTGTGTGTGTGTGTGTGTGTGTGTGTGTGTGTGTGTGTGTGTGTGTGTGTGTGTGTGTGTGTGTGTGTGTGTGTGTGTGTGTGTGAAAGCTACTTGGGCAAGGACACGATGCACTGGTTGGACAGAGTGGGTGCTTGGAGGTTTTAGCTTGACCACTAGGCTGAGATCTGTACCCTATAGCTGTGCCAGTGGGGAGTCTTATTGGGGATTTGGGGAGAAAGGGAGAAACCAGCCCCAGACTGATTGTGATCTCTGAGTGCTCTTAAGGGAAATTGTACTTTACTATATGTGTACTTGTTATCCTCCCAATGTGTACACCCCTCACTGGTGCTAGTGGTGAGGATTGAAGCTTCTTGATTACTGGGCCAATGCACTGGCATCACATATTAATTGTTTGGCACTGGTGGGATATCCAAATCAGATATTACTTGTTTGATTGTGGTGAGGTAGCCACATCACATAGTAATTGGCTTGTAGTGGTGTGGACATTGAATTCCTGTAGCTAGTGGACAGTGATCACTGAAGATGTTTTTGTACTCTAAATCGGCTACTTAGTCAACATTCAGAGTTAAGATCACAATTGTTGTATGTCATTTGTTAGCTTAGTTAGTCAAGGAGAGCAGGCAAACATGTCAGCAGAGAAGTATGACAAGCTGACAAGGAGCCAGTTGGCTGAGATGTGCCAGGCTAAAGGACTGGTGCCTTTTAACCTCACTAAAGCAGACATGATTGCAGTTTTGGTCACAGCTGCATCTGAAAATAGCAATCAGGAGGATGATCAGACTAACCATAGAGATGTACAACCCTCAGAGAATGGAAAGCTCAACTTTTCTACAGAGGACTTAAAAATCCATCTGGAACTAAAGAGACTTGAGTTGGAGGCCAGGCATTTGGAAATGGAAGCTGTGGAGAAGGAGAGACAGAGGCAGCACAAAAAGGAGATGCTGATTCTTCACCAGAGTCATGAAGATAATGGGGAAGGGAGTAACCAGACCCAAGAAGCACAAAAGGTTAGTAAATTTCTTCCACAGTTTAAAGAGGGGGATAATTTTGATAGTTTCATTCATATGCTTGAGAGGGTATGTAAACAGTATGATGTTGACCAAAGGCTCTGGGTACAGTTCCTGACTCCATTACTCCATGGTAAAGCTGTAAATGTACTTTCCAAATTATCTGATGTTGACTGTTTTAATTATAATGCTGTAAATAATTATTTGTTAGAATTTTTTAAGCTAACACCTGAAACTTTTTTTATAAAAAGTTTTGTGAGCATAGACACAAGGCAGATGAAAGTGTGTGTGGATACATTGCTGAACTGAGCACTTATTTCCATAGGTGGGTGAGTGGATGTCAGGTCACCACTTATGTAGGGCTGGCAGACCTTTTGGTGAGGGTACAAGCCCTTAGCACTTTACCTGAGGACATGAGGATCTGGTTAGCTGATAGACAATGTGCTACTTCAGATGATTTGGGGAAGAAGGGAGACCTATACGTAGCAAGCAGTGTATCACTGCACAGGAAAGGGACACCCAGTGCTGCTCATGGGTCTAAAGGAACCCATGGTGGACAGCCCATACTGCCCCAACAGAATCTACCAGTAGCAGGGTAGGCCACTAGTCCAGGTACATGTCCAGGACCTATGGTTAAATGTTTTGAATGCAACCAGTGGGGCCATATGGCATACAGATGTCCATGGAGGCAAGGTGGGGAAAAAAGGTGAGGCAGCCAGTAAGTGGGAAAGACAAAATGCCAACAATAGGTTTTCTTGAGACAACAAGGTTACCAAACTACCATCCTGCAATTGTCCTGATATGGAAGGATTTGCATGAGGCAGTACCATGTGTTAATGCAGTTACACGCAGTCAGTCTTGGAGACAAGCATGAGAGTCTGGTAGCCTGGAGGAGACCCGGACATACAGCACACTTGGATTCAGGACTGGAGAGGTGGTTACTTCAGGGAGGGAGCTACCCTGTAGCAGTGAGACTGAAGGTGAGCCACAGCTGCTTGTGGGTACTGATGGTCCCTTGGATAGAGTGACTGTAAAAGTAGAGGTGAGTAGTAGTACCCAGGCTGACAGTGAGGCATCACTGTCAGAGGATGCCAGACTTCCTGTGGAAGGGGAGCTGGGAAGGGTTACAAAGAGAGAGTTGAGACAGGCTCAGCTCTCAGACCCTACATTACAAGGCCTGAGGGAGGTAGCTAGTGAGGCACCTGATTCTCAGGGGAAGGGAGAATCTGTATACTGGGACAAAGGGTTACTCTATAGAGAGTGGACCCCTGAGGGAGAGCTAGAAGGTGAGAGGATACAGCAGTTGGTAGTGCCTAGAGCCTACCTTCTGGTGCTTCTAGTTATAGCCCATGATATTCCCTTTGCAGGTCATATGGGCATAAAGCATACAATGAGACGTATTATGCAGAACTTCTATTGGCCTGTAATTTCCAGAGATGTAACAGGGTACTGCATTACCTGTGAGCAGTGCCAAATGGTAGGCAAGGCAGGAGACAAGGTGAAAGCTCCTTTGATGCCTTTGCCTGTGATTGAGGAGCCATTTCAGAGAGTAGCTATGGATATTGTGGGGCCTCTGAGTACCCCAAGTTCCACAGGGAAAAAGTATATCCTAGTGGTAGTAGATTATGCTACAAGATACCCTGAGGCAGGGGGTTTGTCCTCCATTGGAGGTGGAAAAGGTGGAAAATGCTTTGTTAGAAGTTTTCAGCAGTGTAGGTTTCCCAAATGAAATACTGACAGAGATGCCAGTTTCATGTCAGATCTGCTGGCTTGTCTCTGGAAGTACTGTGGGGTGAAGCATCTGAAGACCACCCCCTACCATTCCCAGACTAATGGTCTTGTTGAGAGGTTAAACTCTACAATCAAGTCCATGCTACGGGCATTTGCAGACCAGTTTAAGAGAGAGTGGGACAAATATTTGCCCCATCTGTTGTTTGCTTACAGAGAGGTTCCCCAGGAATCCACAGGTTTTTCACCATTTCAGTTGCTGTATGGGCATAATGTGAGAGGACCTCTAGATTTAATTTGTGATGAGTGGGAAGGTGAGTGTGAATCCCACCAGGAGTCTGTTGTGGTATATGTACTAAACCTCAGGACAAGGCTCATTGAACTCATGGACTTGGCTCAGGAGAACCTGGCAGAAACCCAACAGCAGAAAATGTCTGGTATGACAGGAATGCTCAAGCTAGAGAGTATGCTGTATGGTAGCAGGTAATGGTTCTCATTCCTGTCAGACACAACAAGCTACAAGCAGCTTAGGAGGGACCCTACAATGTGGTAAGAAAGGTAAGTGATTTTAACTACATGGTAGAACTGATAGGCGGGAACCAAAGGCACAAATTGTACCATGTTAACATGATGAAACCTTAACATGAGAGGGAGGCCCTTGTGCTGAGTATTTGCAGTGGATTGCCGGAGGAGTCTGAGGGAGATCTGGTGATTGATCTCCTCAGTGAGGCTCGGACTGACACCTCAGTGGAAGGGGTAGCAATATCCCAGCAGTTATCTCCTACCCAGGTTTGAGAAATCTGAGCAGTGTTACAGGAGTTTGGGGACATGTTCACTGAGAAACCAGGGTGCACTCACCTGGTGCAGCACCAGGTGGCTACAGGACCCCAAAGGCCTATTAGGCAGGCCCCTTATGGGGTGCCTGTGAGAGTCAAACAGACCCTGAGGGAGGAGATACAGGAAATGTTGGAACTAGGGTTAGTTCAAGAGTCCAACAGTCCCTGGGCCTCCCTCGTGATGCTGGTGCCAAAGAAGGATGGCAGCACCAGGTTCTATGAGGACTACAGGAAATTAAATAGTCACACAGAGTCAGATGCTTACCCCATGCCTAGGACAGATGAGGCTCAAGAGCAGCTGGGTGGGACTAAGTAGCTTACCACCATTGATCTTACCAAGGGTTACTGACAGGTGCCCTTGACTCCCAGTGCTAGAGAGAGGTCAGCCTTTGTGACTCCTTTTGGCTTGTATGAGTTCACAAAGATGCCCTTTGGGATGTAAAATGCCCCAGCAACTTTCCAGAGGCAGGTAAATCATATCCTAGCAGGAGCAGGAGGGTTTGCTCTTGCTTACCTAGATGATATTGCCATCTGCAGCCATTCATGGCAAGAACACCTTCAACATGTCAGGGAGGTGCTGGGCAGACTACAGAGGGCAGGTTTGACTATTATGCTTTGTCAATGTCAGGTGGGTATGGGCAGAGGTCTTCTACCTGGGACATAGAGTGGGGAGTGGTAAGATCAGGCCAGAACCTGCCAAAGTGGAAGCCATCCAGGCATGGCCTGCACCTGTTACCAAAAAGCCAGTGAGGGCAGTCTTAGGGACAGCAGGCTACTACAGAATGTTTGTCCCCAGTTAGAGTACCATAGCTGCTCCCCTCACAGACCTAACAAGGAAAAACAAGCCAGATAAGGTTGTGTGGACCACAGCATGTGAGCAGGCATTCCAGCAGCTTAAAGAAGCTTTGGAAGGTTCGCCTGTGTTAGCCAGTCCAGATTATAGCAAAGGATTTGTTGTGCAGGTGGATGCTTTGAACCATGGGGTAGGGGCTGTACTTAGCCAGATTTCTTCAAAGGGAGAAGAGCACCCAGTAGTTTATCTCAGTTGTAGGCTCCAACCCAGAGAGGAATGCTATGCAGCTGTAGAAAAGAAATGTCTAGCCATAGTGTGGGCACTGCAGAAACTTCAGCCTTATCTGTATGGAAGGAAATTCACTGTAGATACAGATCACAATCCCCTAGCATGGTTACACCGAGTCAGCCAGCAAAACACCAAGTTGCTAAGATGGTGCCTAGGGTTGCAAGCATATGATATGTCAGTGCAGCACCGCAGTGTGGTTAGCAATGTCAATGCAGATGGGTTCTCAAAACAGGGAATGAGGTAAGGTATACTCAGACAGACCTAACCCTCTCAAGCAACATTTCTCAAGGGTCACTTGAAAAAATAACTTGAGTTCTCCGGGGGGGCGATATGTGAAAATTTTCCAGCCTAGATAGATAGAATTTTGTAAATAATTCTATGTCATTGTAATTATTAATGTAATCTACAGGCTTGTTCTACAAATGTAAAGAGAACTATATGTTATGATTAAACTATATGTTGTACTGAGCTTCATAAATGTAACCATAGTACACTTTGCTGGAAGAAAGCTGATAAGTCAAACATTGTATGACTGTTTGATCTCAAGCTTGGAGACGGGATGTCTGGGCCAGGAAAGTCTTTCAGTGGTCTTGACTTAAGAGATAATTACTAAGGTTTTACATATATAATGTATTTTATTGCTGTGGCTTCCTGGCCAGGTGCAGCTTACTAAGAAATGTAAATTCTGAGTTTCTGTTAGCCTGGGAACTAAAGAAGTGATAAAAATGATGTAATGTGAAATGACTCAGCAGTACTGGGTATTTATCAACTTAAGACTTTCTCAGAGAGAAAGATTTAGGCATTTTGGATTTTGTCTGAAGAACATCCACTCACCAGCACTTGCTTGCTCTGTAAATAAGATATTTATTTAGAACAGTGATTTCTCTTAGAGCTTGATAGAAATAGCCAGATTAGTCTAACTGTTTTGTATATTTATGTCAGACTATTCTACAGTATTGTTTTAAAGCATTTCCCTGTGATTTTTGAACTCTGTAATGGCATTGTGTTGAAGTAATAAGTATTGTCTTGTGGTTTTATTATTATTAAATATTTTAAACCTTTCAACTGTGGCTGTTTCGTATAGAGATAATTTAAGCTCTTAGAGTACATTGCATGTATTCAGTGATACTGTCCAAGCCACTCCAATAGCTTTAGCCCTGGATCACACAGTATTTAGATAACAGTAATATTACACAGTGAAATTGGTTACCCTTTGGGAAGGGCCTTATAGTAGCTGATATTAGTGGTTGGTGGCAGTGATTTCTACCTTATAGTCTGGAGAGAAGGGAGCATAGCTGGAGAACCTGTGCCAGCCTTCCCCAGGAGTGTCTGTGCATTTGTATATAAATTATATCTCAAAGTGTGTGTGTGTGTGTGTGTGTGTGTGTGTGTGTGTGTGTGTGTGTGTGTGTGTGTGTGTGTGTGTGTGTGTGTGTGTGTGTGTGTGTGTGTGTGTGTCAGCTACTTGGGCAGGGACATGAAGCACTGGTTGGACAGAGAGGGTGCTTGGAGGTTTTAGCTTGACCACTGGGCTGAGATCTGTACCCTATAGCTGTGCCAGTGGGGAGTCTTATTGTGGATCTGGAGAGAAAGGGAGAAACTAGCCCCAGATTGACTGTGATCTCTGTTTGCTCTTAAGGGAAATTGTACTTTACTGTGTGTGTACTTGTTATCCTCTCAGTGTGTATGCCCCTCACTGGTGCTAGTGGTGAGGATTGAGGCTCCTTGATTTCTGGGTCAGTGCACGGGCGTCACACCCTGTGGGAAAGAGATATACTTTTTCTCATCATACCTTTATGTGATCCTTAACTGTGTATCCCTTCAAATCAGGTAAACCTAAACCATTTTGCTCTGTTGGAAGGATCAAGTTATTCCCACTTAACTCTTGCCCTCTTTCTCTCCCAGATAAATTCCTTCAACATACCAAAATTTTTTTGGAGCGTTTTGTCCCTCACTGTTAGTTGATCATCATCTCCCCTATTGGTTAATCAGCACATTCCCCATCACTGGGGTGAGGGCTATACAGGAGGCTATGAAGAGTGGTTGAAGTATTTTGTTTTGTCCCAGGCCCTAAATGCATGCATATACCTCAAGGAGGGACATGCAAGGGGGATTCCCTCCAAACAGCCCTGGCCTTCTCGTCATGGCATGAGCAGTGGATTCCTGGTCTCCAGCAATGAAATCAAGCCACCTAGTGTGCCCCTAAGTCTGAGCTAACCCCACCCTCCCCTGGAAGAGGAGAACAGGCTGTGGTCCTTCACTCTTTTCACTCCCTCTTCCCTGTCTGGTTTCTCCAATACCAGGCCAGCTAACTGAACCTGGGTTGCCCTAGGTCGCTGTCAGTGCTCCATCTGTCTGCCTCACAGAACGGGTTAGAATCATATGTCTCCAGCTGAGCAAAATGCATTTGTTACCTGTGGATACAGAGTACCTGGAGTAAAACAGAGGAAGCTGGTGATTGAGATGAAATGCAGACAATTTACTTTTCTTTCATCATGAAGAAAGTGTGTCATTTAATGATCTGGGAGAGAAAGAGTGTTTTGCATAGTGTGACTTGGTATATTAACAGCCTGAAGTGCCTAGTCTGTATGGACTACTTGTTTCCAGATTACCATGATCAGTTTGCAAAGATAATAGCAATGGGTGCCTCCCATTTTGTGGGTGTTTCATGTCTCTGTTGTGTTATCTCTAATAATTTAAAGGGATCATATGACAGGCTTAGGGATAACTTCAATATTGTCAAAGCCAATTGTATAGCCATTATCTCTTTGAAGTTGATCTTAATCCTTTAGGGATGGGGACAGTAGGCTTAAACTTTTACATTCATGAGATGTGCCTCCCCTATGCAAAATCTGATGATTTTGTAGTGAGTTTCTCGGATGTGACTCTAGGAGCAAAGGCCAGCTCATGACTAAAGAAAATGTGTTTGTACTGCCAGTGGAACATGCCTTAATAACCCAAAGGGCATGCTGCAGAGACTGGAAGTTCTGATTCCAAAGGTTACTGTGGTAATGCTGAATCTTTTTCATGTTTAGTCTTGCACTTGAGATCATCACAATGGAGGAGGACAGGCATCCATTAGCTTTGAAGAATGTTATTGTTGTTAACAATTGTGTAAAATGTACTAGAAAAAAAATCTATAATCAGTTACATCCTGTCTTGGGGAAAAAAATCAGATGCTTTGTTGTCCAGATTTACCGTAAGAAATGTATTCTTATGGGTTGGTGAGAAGTCTATTTTTTCCTAGATGAGAGAGATTCTCAGTCTCTGGAACATTAAGAATCTCCTTAATGGATTTGCAGGAAAGCATCCTGCATATCTGTACTTATCATAAAAGTGTCCTGCATCAGTAGAAACCTTTGTAGGTTAAACATTCTTAACATCTTTGCTATGATGAACTGGTTCATGCTGGTAACCTGTGGACAAGGTCTGTACTGGACATCCTTTTGTTACTACAACTATTGAGTAAAAGGCTCCCTTGTTCTGCTAAAGATAGCAGCTGCATTGCATGATTGACCAGTGGCTCCTTGCTCAAAGGCAGAGTCAGAGAAACCTGATCTCTTTGGGGTACTTTGTGTAGACCCTGGAAAGGTAATTGCACAGAATTGTATAGTGTGGCCCACTGACACTGCTTCTGTTTCTTAAATCATATGTTAGGATTATGTTAGACAGAATATGGTATACTCAGCAAACATCTTAACTTGCTACGCAAAGAAAATCTCATTGGCAACTGAGGCAGCCAACATTAAATTAAAGTGTACTAACACATGACTTATTTTCTCCCAAATGAGTAAGCGCAAGTGATGTCTACCTTTTTCTTTTGGAATTGTTTTTTCCTCCCATGTAGCTAAGCTTAAGTAGACCCTGGAAACTCTACTCATTTGTTGGGTCCACTGTCCCCTGTTGGCCTGCCCTGGACTTTCTCTGGTAAGGGACAGGACAGCAGAGGAGACTGGGGCATCCTAGGACCATATCATGCTGTTCTGGGGGTGTTTTTCCTATTGTCTCTCCACCCCACACAAGGATCCTGTAGGCAGAATGTTCAGTGAGTGTACTGCACCAATCAGCTCCTTTCTTTTGCATGTAGCTTCCATCAGCAATCCACTCCACCCACCATAGAATGCACTATGTGGTTGTTTCCCCTCCCTTTTCCAGAGAAATCTAACTGCACTTTGTGCTGCATGCATGTGGCCCTCCAACCTCCCCACCCAGGACAGGCATGCTCATTCTCCCTGCCAGATCCTCAGATATGTGAACTGCTACTTGAACCTCGGTATCCTGCATTGTAGTCAGGACTTTATCTTTTTGTGCTATGGTGCTGGCGTTGTGATACTTACTTGTTGCAAAAAAATGATCCCTTCTTACCTTGAGCCAGAAGACTATAAACTGCATAGCTACATAATGGATTTCTTGTGGAAGGTACATGGGATTTGGTGAGCTTCTTGATGCTTCTGCCAGAGGCTCTCTGAAGCAAGATTGTAGGTACATAACTAATGTGAAATGGGATCTTACATGCACTGGATGTGACTTAGTAAATGCTTAAACTCATCTGTTCATGAATTCATTCATTTTCTAATAACTGCTTTATCCATTTCAGGGTCCGAAGGGAGTTAGTGCCTGCCCCAGTATTTAATGGGGAACTATAGCCTATCCCAACATTTAAGGGGTGTAAAGCAGAGAAACTTATCATGGATGGAGCATCAACTCATAACCGGGCATGCCATGTACACACGCACACACACACACACACACACACACACACACACACACACACACACACACACACACACACACACACACACACACACACACACACACACACACACACACACATTCAAACACCACTTGCCCATCTATGAACAGTTTGGAAGATCACCTCTTCACTTGAGGTACATCCTTGAGATGTGAAGTCATTCTGGAAGCACCCCACCCAGGAACCAAACTGGAGAGACATGCACTGTGAGGATGTGGCATTAAATGCTGCAACAATGTACCACTCCTAAACTCATTTATCTGCTCTTCTCCATTCATGCTGTACAGACACATGTGGTCCCGAATACTGAAGCCTCTCTGAAGCATCCATATAAATTCCTAAGTACTACTTTTTCAGGTCCAGATTATATACTTCTGTGGTAAACGCCAGTTTAGTTGACTTGAGACAGAAGTGAGATATGAGCTGCATCATTCCATAACCTTGTGCCCCAAAGTCAGGAGACAGAGTTGGGATGTGAGCTACATCATGCCATAACCTTGAGCCCCAAAGTCAGGAAATAGAGGTAGGATGTGAGCTGCATCATGCTCTAACCTTGAGCACCAAATCCAGGTGACAGAGGTGGGATGTGAGCTGCATCATGCCCTAACCTTCGGCTCCAAAGTCATGTGACAGAGGTTGGATGTGAGCTGCTAATCTTACGCCCCACAGTCAAGAGACAAAGTTGAATGTTTGCTTCATCATGCCTTAAACTTTTGCCCCAAAGTTAAGAAGCATAGGTGGGATGTGAGCTACATCATGCCATAACCTTCAGCTCCCAAATCAGAGGATCGTGTGAGCTGCATCATGCTTTAACCTTCAGCATCAAAGCCAGGAGGCAGAGGTGGGATGTAATCCTCAACAAGCCACAATCTTAAGACCCAAAGTCAGAAGGCAGAGGTGGGATGTGAGCTGACTTATGGTCTAATGTTCACCCCCAATATCAGTAAGCAGAGTCGGGGTGTGAGCTGCATCATGCCCTAACCTTCAGCCCCAAAGTCATTAAATAAAAGTGGGATGTGAACTGCATCCTACTCTCAGCTTGAGACCCAAAGTCTTGAGAGAGAGGTGGAATGTGAGCTGTATCATGTCGTAATCTTGAGCTTCAATGTCAGGAGACAGAGGTGTTATGTGAGCTACATTATCCCCTAACCTTCATCTCCAATGTCAAGACACAGGGGTGGGATGTGAATTGCATCATGCTCAACGTTGTGCCCCAACATCAGGAGGTAGAGGTGGATGTGAGCTGAATCATCCCCTACCCCTTGAGCCCCAAGGTCTGTAGACAAAGATGGGATGTGAGTCATATCATACACTAACCTTCATCCCAAAGTTATGAGAAAAGAATGGATGGGAGTCACATCATGCACTAAACGTCATCCCAAAGTCAGGAGACAAAGATATGATGTGAGTCACAGCACTAATCTTGAGTTCCAGGAGACAGATGATGTGAGCTGCATCATGCCCTAACCTTTAGCCATAAAGTGAGGAGATGTGTGTGGGTTGTGAGTTGAAATATGGCCTAGCCTTAAAGCCCAAAGTCAGGAGATAGAGTTGTTATCTGGGCTGTAAGATGCTCTAAGCCTGAACCCCAAAGTCAGATGTCAGAGATTGGTGTGAGTAGCATCATGTCCTAACCTTGTGCCCCAAGGTCAGGAGACAGAGATGAGATGTGAGCTGCATCATGTCCTAACCTTGTGCCCCAAAGTCAGGAGACAGAGGTGGGATGTGAGTAGCATCATGCACTAATCTTTATCCAAAAGTCAGGAGACAGAGGTGGATGTGAGTTGAATCATGCCTAACCTTCAGCCCCAAAGTGAGGAGACATGGGTAGCGTGTGAATCTCAACATGGCCTAACCTTGAACCCTAAATTTAGGAGACAGAGGTGGGATATGGGCTGTAAGATACTCTAAGCTTGAACCCGAAAGTCAGCTGTCAGAGATGGGTGTGAGCTGCATCATGTCCTAACCTTGTGCCCCAAGGTCAGGAGACAGAGGTGAGATGTGAGCTGCATCATGCCCTAACCTTGTGCCCCAAGGTCAGGAACAGAGGTGAGATGTGAGCTGCATCATGTCCTAACCTTGTGCCCCAAGGTCAGGAGACAGAGGTGAGATGTGAGCTGCATCATATCCTAACCTTGTGCCCTAAGGTCAGGAGACAGAGGTGGGATGTGAGCTGCATCATGTCCTAACCTTGTGCCTCAAGGTCAGGAGACAGAGGTGAGATGTGAGCTGCATCATGTCCTAACCTTGTGCCCCAAAGTCAGGAGACAGAGGTGGGATGTGAGTAACATCATGCACTAATCTTTATCCGAAAGTCAGGAGACAGAGGTGGGATGTGAGTAACATCATGCACTAATCTTTATCCGAAAGTCAGGAGACAGAGGTGGGATGTGAGTAACATCATGCACTAATCTTTATCCGAAAGTCAGGAGACAGAGGTGGGATGTGAGTTGCATCATGCCTAACCTTGAACCCCAAAGTCAGGAGACAGAGGTGGGATATGGGCTGCAACATGCCCTAATGTTGGGCCCCAAAGTCAGTTGTCAGAGATGGGTGTGAACTGCATCATGCCCTAACCCTGTGCCCCAAAGTCTGGAGACAGAGGTGGGATGTGAGCAGAATCATACCTTAACTTTAAGCCCCAAAGTCAGAAAGTAGACGTGGGATATGAGCTGCATCACACTGTAACCTTGAACCCCAAAGTTAGGAGACAGAAATGGGATGTTTGCTGCATCATGCTGTAACCTTTGGCCCCAATGCTAGGAGACAGAGGTGGGATGGGATCTTCATCATGTCCTATCACTGAAACCCCAAAGTCTGAAGACAGAAGTGGGATGTGAGCTGCATCATTCCCTAAGCTAAAGCCCCAAACGTTATTAGACAGAGGAGGGATTTGAGCGGTGTTGTGCTCTAATCTTGAGCTCTAAACTTAGGATACAGAGGTAGGATGTGAGCTGCATCATACCCTAACCTTGAGCCCACAGTCAGGAGACAGAGATGGGATGTGAGGTGCATCATGATCTAATCTTCAGCTCTAATGTGAAGAGACAGAGTTGGGATGTGAGCTGCATCATGCCCTAACTTTGAGTTCAATGTCAGGAAACAGAGGTGCGAGGTTTGCTGCATCATGCCCTAATCTTAAGCCTTAACGTGAAGAGACATGAGTGGGTTGTGAGTCATAACATGGCCTAGACTTGAACCTGAAACTCAGGAGTCATTGGTGGGATCTCACCTGCATCATCCCCTAAGCTTGAGCCCCAAAGTTAGTTGTCAGAGATGGGTGTGAACTGCATCATGTCCTATCCTTCATCCCCAAAGTCAGGAGAAAGATGTGGAGGTGAGCAGCATCATGTCCTAACCTTCAGCTCTAAGGTCAAAAGATAGAGGTGGGATGTTAGATGCATTATGCTCTAACCTTCAGCCACAAGGACAATAGACAGTGGTGGGATATGATCCCCATCTTGCCCTAACCTTCAGTCCCAAAGTCAGGAGACAGAGGTGTCATGTGAGCTGCATTGTGCTTTAACTTTCAGCTCCAAGGTCAGTACACTGAATTGGGATATTAGCTGCATCATGCCCTAATCTTGTGCCCCAAAGTCAGGAAACAGAGTTAGGATGAGAGCAACATCATGCCCTACCTAACCTTTAGCTCCATGGTCAGTAGATAGAAGTGAGATATTAGCTGCATCATGCCCTAACTTTGTGCCCCGAGGTCAGTAGACAGAGTTGGGATGTGCGCTACAATACACCCTAACTTTGAGCCACAAAGTTAGGAGACAGAGGTGGGATGTGAGCTGCAACATCCCCAAAATTTGAGCCCCAAAGTCAGTAGACAGAGGTGGGATATGAGCTGTAACCCTAACCTTCATCCAAAAGTCAGGAGACCATGGGTGGGATGTGAGTTGCATTGTGCCCTATCCTTTAACTGAAAAGCCAAAACAGATCCTGCAAATGGTAAAACTAGTCTCACTGTTAGAGTGATAAACAGATCAGGGTGTGCAAAGAATGGAACGGGACTTAGTTTCAAACACCCGTTACAGCAGGTGTGGCATGGCAAATTCTACTCTATTTTGTTTACTGAATGCTAGTTCCAAGGACTCCAGTGAGTGGGGAGATTATTAAAAATGGTACTTTTTCCATGTAAAGAAAATGAAAGAATCTTTTGTTTAGTGCTGTGCAGTTTGGCTAACGGGCATATGCTGACAGCTAAAAAGATCTAACCATGCTACCTCCCTTGCTGCAATAGTTCCTGTACAACTCATATTTCCCTGTTAAAACCACAAATGTCTGATCTTGCTAGAAAAGAAAGCTGAGAAGGAAAGATGTAACATAATGGGGAAGCACTTGCAGGATGTTGACAAAAGGTGTTGTTTGCAAGGTGGGTGGATCATGCATTAAATGAAGTGTTGAAAAATGTGGTGTTAAAAGAAGACGGTGTGAAATTAACATGGGATGGGGAAGGCAAAGATAAAGTAGTAAATATGCAGGCAACTGAAAGACAGAAAACGAGATGAAATAATTATCTTGAAGTACTAGAGGAAATTAAAATCTTGCAAACTAGAGTAATATCAAATAGAGGAAGTGACAGGGAAAAAAGCAGCTTGTACAAGAGTAGCTAACACTAGATATAACAAATTAATTCAGGGCTTGATTTTTAGGGCAGGCTTTCATGGCGACTGCAGATCATTGTTGTATTGTACTTAGTCAGCCACTGTAGCTAGACAGCACATGCATATAAGTTACTGAACACGTGCAAGATAAGCGCCATTTTGTATAGTCAAGTCAGAGTTAGTGCAGGGATGAATGGAGATCCACATGCGAGTGTATTTGAAATAACAAGTTGGTCAGTTAGTTTATGTAGTTCGAAGTATATGTTCCAGTTACAGCTCCTGATATGTTTATGTATAATAAATGGTTCCTGATATGTTTATGTATAATAAATGACTCCCTTGCCCAACATTTCCTAGAATTTATAAACTCAAAATCCCTGGAACAACTGGTCAACACTCCCACCAGAGGTGACAACATATTGGACCTGGTCATCACCAACATGGGCGACCGGTGTTCCACACCGGAGGTCAACCCCTCGCTGGTTAGATCTGACCATAAGCAAATCACTTTGGATATCCACATTCTTCCCCCATCCCAGGACAAGGAAACCAACCTGAAAAACTTTTCAAAAGCAAACTTCACATTACTTAAGACCGAGGTGGAAAGTTTCAAAGCCCCCATGCTAAAGGATAATGCTGTCCAAGTTGCAAAATCCTTTGCTAGTGCATTCTACGGGCACCTACAAGAATGCATGGCTCATGCTATCCCAGGCAAAACCAAGACTCACTCCTCTAAGAAAAGGAAACCAGTCTGGTGGACCCCTGCCATAAACAAGCTATACAATAGAAGGCAGAAACTAGTACAGAAAACAGTAAAATCCCAAGAAGGGAAGACATCCCTAATCACTATCAGCAAGAAACTATGATCTCTCATAAAATCGTCCAAGGTGAGCTTTGAAAGAAAACTTGCCAAGGACTCCAAAGATAACCACAAGGCATTTTTTAGCTATGTCAAGAATCTAAGTGGCAATGCTGAGATCTGCTCGGAGTTGGTGCAGAATGGCACAAAATACACTGACCCAATTGATATTGCCAACATCCTGGCAGACAGGTTCAGTGCAAACTTCACCCCCCTCTCATCCCCAAAAGGGCCCATAACCATACCAGAAGAATGTAGAGCCCCTGAAATCACAGACACTCAGGTTAAAATAGCCCTCTCCAATGCCAAAAACACAGCATCAATGGGACTGGACGGTGTCCCAGACTGCGTCCTACACGAGCTCAAAGATGAACTAACCCCTCACTTAAACACACTGTTCAAACTCAGCTCTCCACAGCCTACATACCCATAGAGTGGCGCACAGCAATGGTTATTCCACTCCACAAAGATGGAGCCCCAACAGACCCCAGGAACTATCGCCCTATATGCCTGACTAGCTTGGTCTGCAAGGCTATGGAGCGCATCATCATGGAACTCATTAACAGAGACATTGGGAACCTCCAAACACTGGACCCTCCCCAGTTTGGCTTTGTTAAGGGCAGATCATGCCTCCTAAACCTGGTGGATGTCTTTGAGATGGTTACCAAGGCTATAGATGAGGGAAAGGTGGTACACACAGTCTATCTAGACCTCCCAAAGGTCTTTGATACCATTCCCCATTCTGGTATTATAGACAAGCTCACCAGCCTGAACATAAACCCCTATGTCACAAGATGGGTTGCCAATTGGCTCATGGACAGAACCCACATGGTGAGAGTTGTGGGAGCTAGGTCTGACTCTAAACCAGTTACAAGTGGTGTTCCCCAGGGCTCAGTCCTAGGACCCCTCCTGTTTGGCATATACTTCTCAGAGGTACAGACAAGCACAGGAGGACTATGGGTGACCAAGTTCAGAGATGACTGCAAACTAGGTGCTATAATTGACTCACTGGCTGACACAGACATCCTCCAAAAGGGTCTCACTGAGACAGATACCTGGTGTCAAAATCATGGCCTCAAGCTAAATGCCAAAAAGTGCATAGTTATTCCCTTTGGAAATAACAAAGTACCCACAAACTACCACATAGGAGGTAGTCCCCTAAATACAGAAAATGTAATAAGGGATCTGGGGACCCAAGCAGATAGTAATCTCTCCTTTGATAATCACATTGCCAAAGTGGTTAGAAAATCCTTCTATGTGGCCCACCTAATCACAAAAGGGTTTGCATCCAGATCAAAAGAGGTCATTGTGCCCCTCTACTCATCACTCATCAGACCCATCATAGAGTACAACGCCCCATTTGGGATGTACCTTACAAGACACCTGCACCAGCTGGAAAGACCACAGAAGTACCTCACCAAGAGGATCACTGGCCTCAAACAGATGCCCTATGCAGCTCAACTGAAGAAACTCCAGCTGTATTTGGTTGCATACCGCCTGCTCAGAGGTGATCTCTGCCTGATATACAAGGCCATGTCCAACCCAGAAGTGATGAGCATGTTCCACCTAAAGAAAACCTTATCCCCTCAAGCCACATGCTCTAGCCATCTAAACCTCACCACAACAATAAATAGGATGTGCTGGAGGAATAGATTCCTGTCCCAGAGACTTCCCATGCTTTGGAACAAGATTCCAATCTACATTAGGCTGAGCTCCTTGCTAGCACTCTTCAAGAGAAACCTTGATGAGTGGATGGGAAACAGAAAGTTTACCCCAGGGATCACTTCAGTGGCTCTGCTGGACAGAGGCACAGGGAACTAATCAAAGGGGCGGTGAAAGCCAACACATTCTGGCTAGGTTTATAAATGCCTTTGGGCAGATAGGCTAGTACCTACCTATGAATCTATGACCCTATGAACGAATACCCAGCCTCAGTGTCTCATTTGATATATGAGATATGCAGCATGGTGTCAGAAGTGGGATCTGAAGCTACTTCAGCTCACAAACCATGATGCACGCAGTTATAAGTTGTGAAATATACAGGAGCCAACTTGCAAACAGGTCAGTTGTTATTCAAAGGTACTTGAACTCATTTAAATGATTTTTCAGTTGCCAAATAAGTGGCAAAGCATTTTAAATCTTCAAAATAATTACAGAAATAAACAAAATGTCTGAAACAGCAACATATTGATAAAAGTATTACAAATAATTACAGACGTGTTTGAAATAATTTCCTAAGTGTTTAAAATACACAAAAAAGCTAAAATGACCACATTTTTGCAATGTGCTACTTTTTTACTTTAACAAAAACTTTTCAAAATATTGAAAGTTTCTGGAATGTTAGCAGTATTTGCATTGTTAAAGTAAAGCCTTTTCCGATAGATTGTTATGCAGCTGGACATAATTATAAGTACCTGGTTTATGCTTATATTTAAATGAGTTTTGCTGTTATGGCAGAGGGATTTCGCAGACCTGAACCACTGGTGTTTGATAATAATATTGCAGAGAATTGGCGAATGCTTGAGTAAGAATATGATATTTTCATACAGGCTGCATTTTCTCATAAAGATGCATGTACAAAGTCATTCATACTTCTTAATTTAGCTGGCTCAGAAGGCATTGAGAGGGAATGTTCATTTGAGTATGGAGCTGCTGGGTATGAAGGGGAGGGGGATCCAGGCTGAAACATGGGGAGACCCTGAGTGTTTAAAACTTAACTTTAGAGAAATGTGTAACCCTCAAATAAATATTAAAATGGAAAAGCACATGGTTTACATAAGAAATCAAAAGGCTGGTGGAACTATAGCAGTATATATTACAGACTTAAGAAATAAAGCAAAAACGTGCAGATTTGATAATCTGAGAGATGAGTCGATAAAAGACAGGCTTGTGTGTGGTGTTAATGATGCAGTGAGAAAGATTTTGCTTCGAGACAGTGATTTAACATTGGGCAAAGCCACTGAGATTTGTCAAATACATAAGCTTTCAGAAAACCATGATATGACTATGCTTATGGATGAGAAAAGCATGCATGCAGTATCTCATGCAGTATCTGGCAGTGTGAATATTGATAGTGCAAAACATAAAGCTAAGATTAAAAAGAAATATAAACCAAATGATGTGGCAGCAGCCAACCTCATTGTTAACTATAAACTGAATTGGGTCGCATCAAACAACCTCATTGTTACCTGTCATAATTGTGGATGCAGTCATGAACCTAACGAGAGGAATGCTTACCTTTTGGTCAGTGGTGTCACAAATGCAACAAGTGGAATTCAAAAGGTTTTGCAAGTCTAAAGTGGCACATACATTTATTAAAAGAGAGCATCTGAAGAAGCAAGTATCTCAGAGAGCTGTGAGCAAACCTTCTATGTTGATGGTGTCTCTGTGATTGGTGAAACAGTTAACACGGTAGATTATCAGTTAGCAGCAGAGTGAAATATTTTGTACGGTACGAAATAATGGGAAACCTGTAGAGCTTAAAGTAGACACTGGTTCCAAGTGCAATGTTATATCAGCACAAATGTTTGCTAAAGTGAAAGCTGGTGAGAAACTTGATTCAACAAAGTGTGCAAAACTAGTTGCTTATGGTGGTGATGAGATTCAGACTGATGACACAGTAGTTCTTACATGCCATTCTGCTGAGAACAGCTATGACTTGCAGTTTTATGTAGTCAAAAGACATGTGCAGCCACTGTTAGACCTCAAAGACAGTTTGAGAATGGGACTGATTTCATTTAATAAAGATGTCCACCATATAAGTCTTAAAATAAATTATATTTTTACACAGAATATGTTTAGTGAATATGCTGATATTTTCAAAGATGTGCTTGGCAAACTTCCAGTCACATATTCCATGAAATTAAACCATGAAGTAAGCCCAGTTGTCAGACCATCAAGGAAGGCTCCAGTAGCAATGCAGAGCAAAGTAAAAGCAGAACTTGACAAAATGGTGAATTTGGGTGTCCTTACTCCAGTAAAGGAACCGACTGAATGGATATCCTCAATGGTTGTTGCTCATAAGAAAAGCTCATATGATATTTAAATATGTATTGAGCCAAGGATTTAAACAGTAGAAGAAGCAGCCTCTCTCATGCCAAATGCCACTGTTTATTCAGTCTTAGATGCAAAAAGTTTCTTTTGGCAAATTACGCTGGATCACAAATCTTCATTGTTAACCACTTTCAATATACCATTTGGGAGATACTGATTCTTGAGAATGCCATTTAAGATAAATTCTGCCACTGACGTATTTTAACGTGCAATGGAGCAATTTTTTTCTGCTAATCCATATGTTAGTAGACAACATTGTTATAGGGAGCAATGGTGAAGACAAACATGATAGAAACCTCAAGAAAGTTCTAGACCGTGCACGTAAAGTAAATTTTAAACTGAATCCTCAGAAATGCAAATTCAAACTGAAAGACATTACTTATGTGGGTCATTTGTTTACCAGTGTGCTGGCTTACAACTTGATCTGTCTAAGGAAGCAGCAATTCTTGAGATGCCAGTTCCAGAAAATGTCACATCTTTACTACGTTTTCTGGTATGGTCAACTATTTAGGAAAGTTCATCCCAGACCTGAGTGAACTTTCAGCACCATTATGTGAGTTGACATACAAAAATGTAAACTGGTTCTGGTTGGAACAACAACAAAAAGCATTTGACGTTCTGAAACAGAAAATTGCCAGTCTACCCACTTTAAGATATTATGATGTTCACAAATCTGTAAGTTTTTGATGTGATGCTTCAAAGTATGGTCGTGGTGCAGCATGTCTTCAGGAATGTATACCAGTAGCCTATGCATCCAGAACTTTTAACCCAAACTGAAATGTAGTATGCACAAATTGAAAAAAAGCTTTTGACAGTAGTGTTCGCATGTTCGAAGTTCAGTGATTATATTTATGGCAAACCTATCAAAATAGTGACTGATCACCAACCTCTACTGACAATTCTGAAAAAGCCAATACATATGGCCCCAGAACGCTTGCAACGCATGATGTTGAAATTGCAAAAGTACAATTTTAATATTGTTTGTACAAAAGGCAAATTTCTATACCTTGCTGATGCTTTGTCAAGAGCACTCAGACCAACAACAGAACAGCATGACAATGAGAAACCAGACTTTGAAGTTATGGGAGTCATGAAACAGCATTTTTTCCTCATCATATCTTGATGAAATCATACAACTTCAGACTCAGTTCTTCAGAAGCTGAAACATTTTATCAGTCAAGGATGGCCAGCATGACAAACTAGTTTATCACTTGAGATACAGAAGTATTTTTCTTACAGAGATGAGCTCATGATGGAAGATGGAATCATCATGGAAGGTCCTAAAGTGGTAATTCCTACAGCAATGCAACAGGAATATATCAATATTTTGCACTGTGGCCACCTGGGTACTGATTCAACCAAAAGAAGGGTAAGAGGCATGGTATTTTGGCCTTCTATGTCAAAAGATATAGAGAAGGAAACTCCAGCATGTTTAATTTGTAACAGCATTAAATTGCACCAAGAAGAAGAACCACTTCAGCTAAACCAGATTCCTGAATTACCATGGGCGATGGTTGGTACTGATATTTGTGATAGCAATGGTCAACATTACTTATTGCTAGTTGACTCTTATTTGAATTGGTTTAAAATTGACCTTCTTCCTAACTTAACATCCAGCACTGTCATTACAAAGTTGAAGAGACATTTTTGTGTTCATGGTACTCTCCATAAAGTCTTATCTGACAATGGTGCACAGTTTACAAGTCAGCGGTTCAAGAGATTTGCTGAGTCCTGGTACTTTGTCCATGTTATTAATAGTCCTAAATATCCACAGTCCAATGGATCAGCTGAGTATAGGTTCATAGGTTATGCAGTATGAGTATGCAGTTCAAACTGGGAAGTACTTGTTGTCGAAATTCAAGAGCAATGGTACTGAGGTTTTTCTTAACCTACTTAATCTCAGATACATTCCTCGAGATAATTTGCTTCATTCACCTCCTCAGAGATTGATCTCCAGACAGACTAGAACAACTCTTCCAATCAGTAAACAATTATTGATACCAAATGCAAAGAACAACAGAATGGTCAAGACTCAACTTTTGAAAAAAACGCCAGTCAAAAAAGTTGTACTACGATAAATCCAAACTTCTCAGACCATTAAGACAAGGCGAGATTGTGAGAATGCAAACATTTAAAGGATATGACTGAGTGGGAATTTCAAAAATATTTGTGAAGAACTGAGAAGGAATCGAAGACACATATTGCCAGTCTATGAACCAGTGACGCAGCAGATTGCCTGTGCCAGACACTATTTTTCAGAGTGACTACACTTGTTCAAGTTCTAGAGGCAGTGTACTTTCTTCAAGTAATCCTGATGTAATCCTCAAAGTTCCAATTGTAAAAGACTCCCCAGAGACTGTCCCCATTGTTAAAACCAGTCAGAGTTTCTATGATACCAAATCAGGTAGAATTACCAGACGCAATCCGAAATACACAGTGACTTGGACTTTAATGCATTTGTTGTTGAATATTGATGTGATATCTAGCCTGTAAAATATCTTGTTCTTCTATTTCATATCAAATAAATTAAAGATGGAGGAAGTAGATCATTGTGTGCATTGTATCTAGTCAGCCACTGTAGCTAGATAGCACGTGCATATAAGTTACTGAGCACGTGCAAGATTAGTGCCATTTTGTATAGTCAGTCAGAGTGAGTGCAGGCATGAATGGAGGTGCACATACGAGTGTGTTTGAAGTAACAAGTCAGTCAGTTACCTTATGTAGTTCAAAGTATATGTTCCAGTTATAGCTCCTGATGTGTTTATATATAATGAACTACTTGAATGAATACCCCCAGCCTCAGTGTCTAATTTGATACATGAGACATGCAACAGAGACTACCTTGAAGTTAACAAAAAGCCTTGCCTAGAGTCCGAGTGAGCACAAGGTTGAACAAATTATAATATTATGACACCAGGACACAGGGAAGCTCTCATACAAGCCAAAACACATAAGGTTTGTTATTAAAGATTTCTATTAAAAGTTATGTCATGAAGATTCTGAAGTGGAGCCTCATAAACTGCAAATGAGTGAATACCTATCAGGCCTGGGTCTGCCTATATATAAGTAGCAGAAGAGAAAAGAAACTAAGAGCCAAAATAAAAAGCGTGGAAATAAAGGGAAAGCCCTAGGAGCACAGGAACTCCTAGAAGGAAAAATAAATAAAACTAGACATTTTCTTCTCCTAAAGCAGTTAAGGAGAATTGGCTGGGCTTGCAAAAAGTTATTTAAGGCATTCAAATTTTAAATAGAAACCAAAAGTCATACCAGAGTCCTAGGAATGACATTATGTTTTATTACAGTTAATTTTTCTTGTACATCCAGGTGTTAATTTATTTAGTTTGTTTACTGGGGTAGTACATTGATCACAGCTGACCATTTGTAGGCAAAGCCCGGCTAAAGAAATTCACAAAAAAAAAAGCAGAACAAATTCACAAACACAGAGTAATCACAGAATGACGATAATTGCATAGAGAATTGAAACAATATGTAAATATTATTAAAAGAATAAAAAATGTGAATTAATGTATTGATAAATATGACAGAGAAGCAACAGGTCAAAAAAGAGGGTCAAAGTAGAAGTGATGCAGGTGAAGAGGGAGTTAGGTGATATGTCCAGTGGAAAAGCACTTGCAATCAGATTTTTGGTAGAAGTGTCTTTTGAGTTGAGCTCTGAATGTGGGGGAAAATGAAACTTCTTTTAGATGAGGGGGAGGGATTGCCAGAGTCTGGGTGCAAGAATTGAGAAGAAATGGTAGGTATAGCACATTTTGGTTTGGGGTGTCTACAGTTCGGGAGTTAATTGGGAGGGGTTGTGGAGGTTGTAGGGGTTGCTTTTATTATGGCGTTTGGCTGCAAGAGGAAGGAAGCATCTGGCTGAAGTAGTTTAAAAAGAAGAAACTCGAGGAGTATCTGAACTCTATGGAGACTGGTAGACATTTGGCTTTGGAGAGGGTGATGCAGTGGTGTTCCTGAGGGGAGAAATTGGAAATGAACTGGCAAATTTCATTTTCAATGGACTATAGAGTGGATGAGTTTTTTTAGAGGCTGTGGCTATAATGGGTGGCCTGTATCCAGGTTGAGCAAGGAGGACTTCTTTGCCTATTGCAGCTCTAGCTGGCCTGGCAGCTGTTCTGGAGGCTGTTCCTCCTGTATTGCCAGTTTTTAAAGAGGCTTTCTTTGTAGCCAACATTTTACCTGACAATCAGCAACCTGCCTATAAAAATGTCTGATAAATGATAGAAGACCACAAATTCATTTTTTCCTGCTGGCTTCTTCTGTCAATATGAGAAAAAATGCTTGCTGACCTCCCTTCTTCAGAGAATAAGGCATCTCTAAATTCCTTTGTATTCTCAGTGCCTCAGATAACCAAACACTCTGTCATGTGCTTCTGTATTGCTGATGTTGTTTCAACAGCAGCTGCCATGGGGCCAGTGTTGACAAAGAGTTGCCTGGCTGCATTCTCAGAACTTACCAGAAGATGTCATAGCTTAGATCCCAAATGCTTCCCTGGATAAGGAGGTGTTCTTTTGCTCTTCCTATTCTGAGATCCTCTAAAGTTGTGATGAAAGAGAAAAGTTATTTCAGGGGATTACCCACCTTTTATCCCCTCTTTACAAAGTTTGATAAAAAAAACTTTCTGCCAGTCAGGAATCAAAGTAAGTATTCTCAGCAAGACAAGGCAAATAGATTTCAGAAAGCAATGGCCAGGCATTTCAAGATGAAAGAATGATCCTCTTAAGAGTTAGGACTATCTAAGAAAACAGCCTGACTTTATAACTCCTCATGTATTTTCTCATTCCTTCCTTGGCAGTCCTGGAAAGCTATTCCACAATCTAAGTCTTCACTTTTCTTTATGGCACTGAGTTGATTGGAAGGTAAGTTGTCACAGAAGTGTTTACAAGCAGCACACGTACACTTGTACTTACTCCCACAGTCCTTTTTTTCTGTAATATTATCAGAAAAATGTCAAAATCCATGTCAGAAATGCATCAGTTGTCTATAGTGCACACTGAGAAGAGTTAACAGGTAAGTAGTCAAGAAGTGTACACAAGCACTTAAGAAGTTCAGAATGTTTTCTGCCTGGTTAAAACACTTCCAGACCTTTCAATTATCACAAATAAACTCAAAGTTTACATAAACAATACACTTTTACCAGAGAAATAGACCTAAATTAAAAAATAAACTCTTTGTTAAAAATAGCAGTCCCTGACAGGAAGCATCTTGAAACTGTGAAAAAATGGGTTTCTTAAAAGGAAATAACAGCTTTTAGTCATAAAATAAAATAAATATTATTTTCTTAAAAGAGAAACAGTTTCTGTATGGAAGGGCTCCTCTGTAGGGACTTATCAGTCAGAAATGATGTTTCAAGGCTGATTGCTGTACCTATAGAACATCAGAGTTGCTTCCTTTGAAGGCTGCAAGAAAGCACTGAAGATTGCTTCACTCTGCTGAATTTCCTCCTCTGGACTGTCCAATAAGACGGCAAAATAAAGGTTGGTGAGGGAGACAGAGCTTTATTGAAGCTGGTCAATTGTTATATCCTAGGCAGGATATAACCCATATGGCCAAAATACTACTGCAGCAGTGAGAATGCTGAACGTCACTAAGACACTGTTATACAAATACATTATTTAAGAAAGGTTGGCAATTTCTTTAATAAACAATGCCAATGTATATTACCAATAACACACTCCTGGATGTGGGTATCACAGGATTTACCCACAGTTGGCCTTGTTTGATCACTCAGTCTTCACCTGCACGATCAAACCACACTAACCATGGGTAAACCCTCTGATAACCATACCTAGTCATGGGTTATTGCTAAAATGTAAGCAAGGCTAGTAAACAGTTTAAGTGAGGAGGCAGTCCAGGTTATACAACAAACAGTGATATCATTCATCAGCTTTCATCTGGGATAATTCCTCCCACCCCAATTCTTCTACCTATATTGTAATAATACCTATTAGCTTTCATCTGGAATTCTTCCTCCCCCCTTCCAACACATTTACCTTACCACTCTATCTTCTGGTGTTGCATCACCAGGCAAAACAGTTCCTTAACTCACTAGCTGTATCACAAATAATGATATACTCCTCTTTACTACCCCTCTTGCTCGTCCCATACCTCCTTACCTTGTATGAAAACCAGTTTCTCACTGGATTTCAGGTCCTGAAAGGACATACTATCACCCCAGCTGTAAATCCTCCAACCTTCAAACATAATTACAGTACCAGCTCCTGTTCAACATCTTGTTCCCTCTATCAACACATCAACCTCAGGCACATTAGCTCTAGATCCAAACACTACCACAAACTTATAAACAAATTCCTGAAGTTCATCACTAAGTATAGACCTAACCTAATATTTGGTGGTGATATTCACCCCAACCCTGGCACATCCACTTTTTTTAGCTATACATACCTCCTCTACTTGTAATCTAAGCTATAAACCTACAATTAATAGGCCAACTAACTATCTCCTAGCCTGTTATCTCAATATTAGAAGCATTAATAACAAGGTACATGAACTGCATGCACTCCTTGCTGTCCACTCCCCTGAGATTCTCTGTTTATCTGAAACCTGGTTAAAACCTAACACTACAGACAATGAAGTGTTACCACCTGGGTACAACATACACAGGCTGGATCATGTTTCCAGGAAGTGGGGTGGGGTAGCTGTACTCTACAAATCTGAGTTGAATGTCACCATAGATGTAATACAACCACCTCAGATTAATAACTCAGAGATTCTTTCCACCAAATTGCAACTTAATAAAAATAAATGCATTAATATCATCTATATGTACATTCCTCCATGTAACAATATATCTACACTTGAAGATACCCTACACTGGCTATCATGTCACTACCCCCAATAAACCCTACTACTTGGAGATTTTAACATAGACTGGGGCACCTGTTCCTCAGAATCTCCAACCATCCATATTAACCTGCATGCATTTACACAAATCATATCCACCCCTACCAGGATAAGTAAACCCAACCAAAAAGAAAGTATACTTCACTGGGTACTCATAAATAATCACCCCAACTGTACACCTCTGGTACCCTCGCTGATGACCTAAGTGATCACCTTCTCACATATATAATTAAGCACAAAGCCATTAACCCTCAACAACCTTTACTCAGAAAAGTTAGAAACAAAAAAACTTTGACCCTGCCAAATTCCAACAAGAACTAAACTCATGTAATTGGTCTATTCTAAAACACCTCCCCTTAGAGGAAGCAGCTGTATACTTTAACAACAAATTCCTTGAGATCCTTGATCTGCATGCACCTGTTCATTCAAAGAGAACAAAGGCAAAAACTGTGCCATGGCTTTCTAAAGAATCTAAACTCAAAATTACCCTTAGAAACAAATAATGGGCTTTATGGCGTACTACTAAAGACCCACCAAGATCACATTAAATACAGGCAATCTAGGAACAAATCTAAAAAATCCATTCTGCAAGGCAAAAAACAATACTACTGCAATTTACAGACAGTAAATCAAAATAACCCTCAGAAGTTTTGGGCAGGTTTAAATAATCTACTACATCCTGGACAAAACTTCAACCCCTATCCCTGCTGCTACTATTGATAACCCCCCTGAGTATGTTTCAGACAGTTTTAACAAATTCTTTACTGAAACAATTCAAGCCCTAGCCAGCCAACTACCTCCTAGCTCCCCTGGTCCTGAAAGTAGCACCCCTAGAAACCTACTCGCGTTCAGCTTCCAACTAGTCGCCACTTCACTTATCCATACCTTGATCAAAAAAATTAAAACCCACTACACTCTCTGCTGATCAACTCCCTGCCGAGTACCTTCAAAAATCAGCTAATGCTATTGCTTACCCAGTCTCAATACTAATCAATTGAAACATAGTAGAAGCTAAAATTTCCACCATCTGGAAAATATCCTATGTAATCCCACTTCACAAAGGAGACAGCTCTACTGAATTCTCCAATTATAGGCCAATAGCTATACTCTCTCCACTTGCAAAGATTATGGAAAAATGTATTCGTAGACAACTCATGCACCACCTAATCCAGAATCACCTTATGGCAGATACCCAGCATGGCTTCCAACCTCACCACAGCACTACTTCAGCCCTCCTAGCCTTTACCAACACCATAAACCATAATCTCAACAATAATTACATATCCTCAGCCCTCTTCTTGGATCTTTCCAAGGCATTTGATATGGTTGATCACCAAATTTTAATCCACACCCAGCAAACATTCTGTCTAGATACTAAAGCCCTTCAATGGTTTCAATCCTACCTGAATGGTAGACAGCAGGCTGTATTTTGGCAGAACAAACTCTCTAACCTACTACCTAACACTCTTGGAGTACCATAAAGCTCTATACTAGGGCCCCTGATGTTCTCTATCTTCATTAATGACCTTTATAATGTCATCCCAAAAGTCAGATGTATCCAATACGCTGATGACTCTACCCTGATTTGCTCGGCCACATCTCCAACAGAGTTATGGTCAGCTACCCAGTCCACCTTTAATACAACAGAAAACTAGCTTTCTGAATGTTGTCTGATGCCAAATCCCCAGAAAACTAAAATGCAGTTATTTTCACCAACACTTAGGTCTACGACCTTCCCCTTTACCATAACTGGAAATGATGGCACAATAATCTCCCCTGACCCCTCTACAAAACTATTAGGTGTCATTATAGATAATAATCTAAAATTTGACCTACATGTTAACCAGTCTATCAAAACCATGAATAAAAAACTAGGATTACTTTACAGAATAAAAGCCTTCCTAACCCCTCCAGCTGAAATTGCCATAGCTCGCTCTCACCTTCTTTCAACTCTTCTTTATGCATCCCCTCTACTCTCTAATTTAAACAAGACTGTCCTTAACAAACTCTCAATCTGCTACACCCACATTGCACAGAATAGATCTCAGGGGTAAACTTACGATCTCTCATCCATTCATCAAGATTTCTCTTGAAGAGGGTCAGTGAGGGGCTCTGCCTGACATGGATTGGGATTTTGTTCCAGAGTGAGGGGAGCCTCTGGGATATGAATCTGTCCCTCCAGCATGTCCTATTTATTTATGTGCTGAGGTTCAAGTCCCTGGAGCATGTAGCTCTAAGGGATTTAGATTTCCTGAGATGAAGCATGTCCATTAATTCTGGGTTGGACATGGCTTTATACGTCAGACACAGATCGCCTCTGAGTAGGGGGTACGCAACTGAGTAGAGCTGGAGTTTCTTTAGCCGAACTGCATAGGGCATCTGTTTGAGCCCCTTGATCCTCTTGGTGAGATACTTTTGGGGTATTTCCAGTTGCTGAAGGTGTCGTGTAAGGTACATCCCAAACAGGGCATTGTACTCAATTATGGGCCTGATAAGTGATGAGTAGAGGGGCACAATGACCTCTCTTGATCTAGATGTGAACCCTTTCATGATAAGGTGGGCTATATAGAAGGTCTTTCTAACCACTTTGGCAATGTGATTGTCAAAGGAGAGATTGCTATCTACTTGGGTCCCCAAGTCCCTAATTACTTCTTCCATACTTAATGGATTACCACCTATGTGGTAATTTGTGGGCACTTTGTTTTTTCCAAAGGAGATGACTATGCACTTTTTGGCATTTAGCTTTAGGCCATGGCTCTGGCACCAGTTATCCATCTCTGTGAGACCCTTTTGGAGGATGCTTGTGTCAGTCGGAGAGTCGATTATAGCACCTAGTTTGCAGTCATCTGCGAACTTGGTCAGCCATAGTCCACCCGTGTTAGCCTGTACCTTGGAGAAATATATACCGAACAAGAGAGGTCCCAGGACTGAGCCTTGTGGGACACCACTTGTAACTAGTTTAGAGTCTGACATGGCACCTGCTATTTTGACCATGTGGGTTCTATCCCTGAGCCACTTTGCAACCCATCTTGTGACATAGGGGTTGATATTTAAGCTGGTGAGCTTATTTATGATGCCCGAGTGGGGTATTGTGTCAAAGGCCTTTCTGAGGTCCAGGTAGGCTGTGTGGACTACCTTCCCTTCATCTATGGCTTTGGTAACTGTTTCAAAGAAGTTGACCAGGTTCAAGGGGCAAGATCTGCCCTTAACAAAGCCGAATTGGGTAGGATCCAGTATCTGGAGGTTCCCAATGTCTTTGTTTATGATTTCCATGATGATACGTTCCATAGCTTTGCAGACCAGGCTAGTCAGGCTTATAGGGCAATAGTTTCTGGGGTCTGTTGTGGCACCACCTTTGTGGAGTGGGACCACTGTTGCTGTATGCCATTCCTTGGGAACATATCCTGTTGTAAGGCTGAGATTAAACAGTGACTTTATATGAGGGTTTAGTTCTTCTTGGAGCTCATGTAAGACACAGCCCAGGACACCGTCTGGTCCCATTGATGCTGTGTTTTTAGCTTTGGAGAGGGGAGCTCTTACCTGTGCATCTGTGATCTCAGGAAGGCTACACTCAGTTGGGATAGACATTTGCTCTTTTGGGGGGGGGGAAGGGGAGGGACGTATTGCACTGAATCTTTCTGCCAGGATGTTGGCAATGTCTGTGGGTTCAGTGAATTTTTTGTCATTTAGCACTAACTCAGAGCATATCTGGGAGTTGCCTCCCAGGTTTCTGACATAACTAAAGAAGGCCTTGTGATTATCTTTAGTGCCTTGTGCAATTTTTCTTTCAAAGCTGGCCTTAGAAGATTTTATGAGGGATCGTAGTTTCTTGCTAGTACTGATCAATGACTCCTTCCCTTTTTGGGATTTTGCTCTGTCATGTAGTAGCTTTCTCCTTCTGTTGTATAGCTTATTTATGGCTGGGGTCCACCAGACAGGTCTCCTGCCTTTGGAGGAGTGAGTCTTGGTTTTATTTGGGATAGTATGCTCCATGCATTCCTGTAGGTGTCCATAGAATGCTTTTGTAAAGGATTCTGCATTTTGGGCCGTATTGCCCAATGGCCCGGGGGCTTTGAAGGATTCCACCTCAGTTTTGAGAAGTGTGAAGTTTGCTTTTGAGAAGTTCTTCACCGTGGTTTCCTTGGCTAAGGGTGGGGACGGAATATGGATGTCCAGTGAGATTTGTTTATGGTCTGATCTTACCAATGAGGGGTATACCTCTGGTGTGGAACATAGAGACCCCATGTTGGTGATGACCAGATCCAATATGTTTTCCCCTCTTGTGGGAGTGGTGACCAGTTGTTCCATAGCATTTGAGTTTATAAATTCTAGGAACCATTGGGTGAGGGTGTTTGGGCTTGAGTAGTTTTCCCAATCGATGTTTGGGTAGTTGAAGTCACCCAATATAATAGTGTTTGGAGAGACCTTCATATTCTCTAGTGTTCTCAGGAAAGCCGAGTGAGGTTCCTGTGTTTGGGAGGGTGGTCTGTATCAGGCTGCAAACTGAAAGGCAGTTTTGCCCACTGTTAGTTGCACATGGATGGTCTCCGAAGCTTCGTGCAGTGCCACTAGCCTGGAGGTGTGGGTATCTTTGATAAATATGGATACTCCCCCTCCTTTTGTGGTTCGGTCCGAGTTTTGGGGCCAGAAAGCATGGTATGAAGTATAGCCTGGTAGTGCTGGGGTGCTCTCAGGAGCCTTGAACCAGGTTTCTGTTACTGCACAGATATCGATATTCTCCATACTGAGGAGATTCTCGAGTGTGTGCATCTTGAGGTTTAGACTTCTGGTGTTGAGCAGCATTACCCTTAGTTTTTTTTTTTCTTTGTGTTGTCTATGGGGGTGGGTTTGTCTTTTGAGCCTTGCCTAAAAAAGGCACTATGGGGGAGGCAAGAGCCTTAGCCAGTATTCGAAAACACAGGGGTGACAGGTGCAAGCCATCCCTAGTGAAGCAACGTGGCTTGTCGAGCATGTCATCCCAGGCTGACAGACCTGGATCCCCTTTGAATGACACCAATACTTTAGCCAATTGTTAAAATTGATCATTTTGTCTTTATACTGTGGCATCATTCTTGGTGAGGGTAAGATGCTACTCAAGGTCAGGGTCATATCAGCCTGGGCTACATGATCAAAGAGCTCCTGTACATCTTTTTTCATGTAGTCCAGGGAGGTACATCTCAGGTCATTCACACCAGCATGGACAATGATGGAGTCATACTTGTACTTGCTTTGGAGTGACCCGAGTGCTTGTGTTATGTGGCGGATCCTGGCACCCGACAGGCAGCTTACAGTGACCTTCTCCTTGTTCAGCCTGGTGAGTGGGACGTCAGTGTGTCTGACAATAGAGTCACCTATTACAAGTGTATTAGGTGTGTTGTTTAGCCTTAAGGGCTGTGACTGTGTGGCACACTGACTTTGTGAGCTATGTGCTATGTGGATATTGTTTCATGGTAGGTGTTGCTTGGATGTCTGCTTTGGAGGTCTCTGCTGCTTAGGCAGATTTTTATTTAGAGCCTCCGAGTATGTTTTTGTGTGTTTATGTGTTTGGTTTGCTGATGTGGTAGGTCTATGTGAGATTGGATTTGTGGTGTGTGTGGTTACCTTCTCCTTCTGACTGGCTGTGCCAGTACTGGGTTGAGAGTGCTTAGCCTCCAGTTTGGCTATATAGTTGCATCTCTCACATATATTTGAGCTTGTTGGGAGGAGGAGAGGGTGGTCTTTATACATAAGACAGTTGTAACATTGCCTCAAAATTCCCAGATTCACTAGCTGGACTGGAGAGTAAACTCAAAAGTGACCTTTGGACATGCCTGAATACTATAGGTTTATATCTGTCCAGCAGTGACACAGAGATGATTCGGGGTAAACCCCACGATCTCCCATCCACAGGTCAAGATTTCTCTTGAAAGTCATGCCTGAATAATATAGGGAACTACTTATTGACTGATCAGAAAGAACCAATAGGGAGCAAATGCTTTGAAGGAGTATAAGAGGATGTAGTGCTTTAGTTTGTGTTTACCTATGAGATTATTTATACGAGCAAGTGCAGGGCTTTAGAATGAGAATAGAGTGCTTAGTTTGAGATTTAGAGCAGTTCTAAGGGAAAAAGTGAAGAGTAGACTTTGTGGAGCCGGGAATAGTTTAAGCTTGTTTAAGAGGTGCTGCCCGACGCTGCTCTGTGCGCAAGACCGCGCTAAAAGAGGGTTGCAGGGTTTTAAGAGATAGAGATCAAGGAGTTTAGAACTGACCCAAAATGGCCAATAAAACTACAGCTTCTAGGCAATAACCACTCCTACAGGGACAGGCAGGCTGTTCAGTGTTAACCACTGCCACTGGTGAACACAGAGACTTCCCTTTAGTCCAAGCAAGCACTGGCCTCCAAGAAACTTACAAACAGTTCAGAACAGCAAATCTGTAGCTGAACTTTCTTAAATTTCAGAAAGTGGGAAAAAAGCAATATTTTTTTGTTTTTTTTCTTTTTTGTTTTAGTTTAAAGGTAGCAGAGATACACAAGTAGCAAAATAATCACAACAGTGCAATAAATGATCCCACACTTGAGTGCTAGACCAAAGTTAGGTAAAATGCAGTTTTAAGAGAAAAAAATGATTTTAAATTAAGTGCAACACAGGAAATGCAGTAAACAGGCTCTAGATGTGTTCTAAATACTGTTTCTAATACAGATATAAACTTTAGCAAGCTGGAAAACGCCGAAAAGTAGGTGGCAAAGCAGTAATTCTTAACAAAAAAGCAGAAGAAAATACGTAAAATCTCAAAAGTGGCTCCTTTCTCCTCTCAGCGTTGCATCAATCTAAACCAGCTTGGGTGGCTTGAACTACTCAGCCTATTCCAGTATAGCCAACTGATTACGGCCTATAAAATCCTTTATAATCCATAGAATACTCCTGCACTTAAAAATATTATCACCCCCTATAACAATCCTAAACCGCTTCGATCCTCTAACAGACTACTAATTCAGGTGAGCAAAATTAATAATACAGCTAGTGACTCTGTCTTTGGAAAGTCTGTAGGTAGATCCTGGAACTCTCTTTCAGTTGATATTACTTTACTTTACACGCTAGGTCAAGTTAAAACTAGACTCAAACAACATTTGGCACTAAACTGGCTATGTCAATGTATCAAGCCTGGCTAACTTTGCTCTAGAATGTGTAAAATCTGTTATCAATTTACTGTGTAATTTAATCCTGACTTTCACTGAGGATTAACTCTAACTTGTGGAACTTGTTTAACTTGCTTACTTATGTAATTACTGTAAATATTCTGTTTGTAATATGTAATGTTGTATCTGCTTACCTTGAAGCTTTTCTCCCCGGGCCTCCGCTGAAAATGGACATGCATCCAGTCAGACTATCCCAGTCAACAAATGTAAAATAAATAAAAATAAATTAAAAAATGTGGGGAACTGCAGCATGTCTTTTAGTTTGATTACCGTAGAGATATGCTTGTTATTGATGTATATTGAGACACCTCCATGTTTAGCCCTTGTCTGTGTAGCTACTGGTCTAAAAGTGTGCAAGGCACTGAAACCTTGTATTGCTGGCATACTCCTTGCTGCTTTAAACTATGTCTCGGTAACTGCACAGATATCTATATTCTTGAGGGCTTGGAGGGAATGTAGTTTTTTATTTAGGCTCCTGGTATTGAGTATTAACACCTTGAGGGTCCATTGAGCTGATTTTGCTATGTTGGCACTTTTTTCAATTTGGCATTGCCTAAAAAAGGCAATATGGGGGCAGACAAAACCTTAGGCAGTATTCGAAAGCCTAGAAAAGAAAGGTGCAGACTATCCTTGGCAAAGCATCATGGTCTGTTGACCACGTCCTCCTAAGCTGAAAAATATCAGTTCCCCTTAGAATAACACCAGAAAGGCAGCCAGTTGTTGAAATCAGTCATGTTTTTCTCATAACGTGGCATCATCCTCAGTGATGGTAATATGCTACTCAGTGCCAGGCTCATACCAGCTTGAGACACACAGTCTGAAAGCTCCACAATGTCTCTCCATATAGTCCAGGGAGGTACATCTGAAGTCATTTAAACCTACATGGACTACGATGGGATCATACTGGTACCTATGGCATAATGACTTGACTGCATGTGTGATTTGGCAGATCTTGTCTCCAGATAAGCAACTAACAGTTATCTTCTCCTTGTTCAGCCTGGTTAGGGGGGTATCAGTATATCTTACAATGGAGTCTCCTTGGATGATAGTCCTGGGAACTGTGGTTGCTTGCCTTAGGGGCTTAGTGTTTGAGGCTCCACTGAGAGTGATAGTATATATGGTGTTAGGTGTTGTTTTTTCTGAATGTCTTTGGGATTGCTGAGGCATAGCTTTCACAGTGGGTGGTCTAGGTGATCTTTGTTGTTTAGGAAGATTGATTTTAAGTGCCTCAGCATATGTTAGGCTATGTGTGTGTTGTGTACTATGTGATGTGCATGTCAGGTATGTGCGTGGTTTCAAAAACCTGATGTGGATTTATATGCGAGAGTTTAGCCTCCAGTGTCATTGTGTAATTACTCCTCTTGCATACTGTGTCTGATTTTTAAGTATTAAGTGGTTGTCAGTAAACATGAGACAATTGCTACATTATCTCAAGATGCCCATATCCACCAAGTTGGCTACAAAGAAGTTAGACAATTGCATATCCATAAATTCCTGTCCTTTGATTTGTGAGGTACAAGGGGGTGGTATATCATGGTTAGAGGCTATTAGGAGTCCTTTGATTGGGCAGACTAATAAGGGTGCTTCACTGGGACAGATTAAGCTAAACAGTACTAAATTCTATTAACTTTAACGTTTACACAATATTCTACTAGATCTGTAAGTATTGCTACTCCAGGCCCAACTAGCTGCTCTAAGCTTGTTGGAGCATGAGGTATTTGCACTATATTGCTGCTTTATATGTTGCAGTTTTACTGATCGTTCTACAGAGAAAATTTGCTATCTAGGTGTTTTCTATTTGTAAAAGACACTGCTAACCCAAGCAAATGTGCAAAATTTGTAGCAGCACAAATCCCACCCAGAAAACTAAACAATGAGCCCTCTGCCAATAAAATTACTACATTATGAGTCCTTCTGTGCATTTCCCAAGTTAAATAGACCAGGCAAATACCTCCTGCCTTAAGACGAATAAACCCACTTCTCTTGATGTAAAATCACTAAAGAAGAGACCCACAATTGTAATGGTAACAAAAAACACTTAAACAACTAACTGTAAATCCCTTGCTGAAGGTGATTTCAAGACAGTATTAAGTCTGGTTCTCATTGTCCCTCATAATGGATCCCAATGTAATATCTCATTTCCCTTGAGATATTTATGTTTCTAGTATTCAGTCAGTAACAGGCAGTTTTGGCAGACCAGAGCCTATATCTGTTTTAACTCTTATCATCAGTGTGCTCTTGTTTATCAAATGGGAAAGCAAGAGCTTCTTGTTGTTTTTTTTTTCTGGTGGCACTTGTATTTAATTCTGTCAACGAGTATATTTTGGCATGCATTTGTAGAAGCATATCACTTATCTTGAGTCCTCAGAAATTCATAACAAAAAAGATTAGTAGCCTTACAAAATCTTCATTATCAGGACAGACTGGTAGCCTTCCCTATGTACTCAGTCTCTTATAGACTCCTTTGTGGTGATTTTTGTCTAGCCTTTCATGCCATGAAAGATCCAGCCCTCGTTGACCTCCTATCTTATCTTGTCATCCTTGAGACTGGAGGGAGTTTTTAAATATGATCTTTTGCCTAGGCTTGTAATGGTCGGCAGACTGATTGCAGAAAATAAGTACTTACTTCTGAACTTTTGAACCTATCAGAATGCTGACTAGAAAGTCACACTGCTGATTTCTCAAGCCAGTTCTCTAAATATCAGTAATCAGTTTATTAGGAAGATATAGGGCTGGATTCAATAAATCATACATGATTTTGTCATCCTGTGTTCAAGTCACAGTACAACAGGCATACACCCAATAACGCACTAATTTGTATTTAGTAAATGTCTCTACATGAAGTGTAGAACCATGCAAATCAGGTAAACATCATGGCATTCTAATTAGTGGATATGCAGTTGAATTATATGCTAATCAACCAATCCAAGATGGTGGAGCTATTCAGCACGCTATAAAGGAATCAGGGAAGGCCTTTGGTCATCTGGTTCCCTAGGCAAAACTGCTCCACAGCACACCCTCACACCACCCAGTGCCCCCATCTTGATCTGCTTATACCATCCAGATTACTGGAAAAGCTCCCCTGCTACATCGGCACCCTAGGCGGCTGCTTAGTTGGCCTATGTCTAAGGCCAGCTATGAAAAGAATCATGTATATTCCATGTTGCCACCTGCACCGTACTCCAAAACCTTTTGGAATACAGGCACAGAAACTCCACAGGAAAGGAAGAATGTTAAGGGCTGTTTCTGCTCTTCTGCATGTGCATGTACAACATACTAAACTCTATGTCACTGCTGACAGACCTCAGGCAAGGAGGAAGGCATTTAGAACTCGTTTAACTTTTCATGGTCTGCATGAAGTGGAAGTAGCAGAGTGCTACATGTTGGATAGAGATACATTTAAGGAACTCTGCAACCTCTAACGTTCTCACCTGAGACCAAGGGTAAACTGAGTGGAACTCATATTGGTGGAGACCAAGGCATGTGTAGCACTTAGAATTTTAGCTACAGAAACATTTCAGAGACCAACATGGAACATTCTGAGGGTGCCACAAGCATCAGCATCCAGGATTGTACACCAATTTCTGAATGCTATACTACAACATGCCAGTTACTACCTATATTTCTCCCATACCCCCGAGGATAGATCTAGAACTGTGCAGGAGTTCTACTCCATAGCACACTTCCCTGAAGTCTTGGGTGTGATAGACTGCACCCACATTGATATCAAATCACCACCTGGGGAACAGGGAAGGTTCTATATCAACAGAAAGGGATTCTACTCCCTTAACTGCCAGGTTGTGTGTAATGCTAGGGTAATCATCCTGTGCACTGGCAAACCCTGCAGTTACTCCCATATCTGGCACAGTACATAGCTCTACCAGAGGTTTTCCAGGGTTGGTGTCCCACAAAGCCATTTACTGCGGGGTGCAGGGTATGCATTGGAACCATGGCTGATGACACCCATCAGAAATGCACATACACCCAAGCAGGAATGTTAATAAGTCACATGCTCAAACAAGAAACATCATAAAGCATTTGGGTGGCTGAAGTCATGTTTCAATGACTACATACATCAGGGGAGGCCTTGCAATACAATTTTAGTATTGGTGCCAAAACTGTTAAAGTCTGTGCTATCCTACACAAAATAATCCAGCAAAAAAAAACTGTAGCAGGAAAACCAAAGGGTAGAAGTACAAATTCCACCACCACTTACAGGATCGCTACATCCACATGCAGGTGAGGAATCAGAGAGGGAACCCCCAGCTGCTGTGGATGTAGGTAGATGTAGGTGTGCACAATATTCTTTTTCCCTGGCCAAGAGGCAACAGATAACATACATGCTGACCACCTAAGGGGTACACTTTTCATCCTATGCACATACATAGAGTACAATTGATACCATGCAGTCCTAAATGACAGCAGTTGTAACTGAAGGACTGTCAATGTAAGTGTGGAATCTATAATAGAAAAAAACATAAATGTGTAACAACATGAATAAATGTTAGATGCCTGCATAACTGATACTTGTAAATGTAGAATGCATGTGTATTGTCCAGCAATGCCATTAATATCTGACATGACTGACGGCTATAATATATATTTATACAGTTTACCAAATAATCTGCCCCATGCAACTGAAATACCCACTATAGAAAAAGCAGTCCAAAAAGTCTATGTATCCCTACATTACAGTCTCACAAGTGGAACAATAAGCATGATTGAAAAGAGTTTCCTCCCCTTCCAGTTCCCTAGTTACATTGTTTCCTTTGAGTGTAGATTCAGCCCACTGAGCACTCTAAAGGTGAAAATGAGGTGTGAACTCATTAGAATTGCTGAGCAGCAAACGTCTGACTTTGTGTATCAGATATAAACATAGTGTCGCCTCTACGCCATTACTATGTGCTAATGGCTTGCAACTTTGAATGATTACTCTGACAGACCAAAACAAAGTAGTGGAACTAACTGCAGTGAGCTTTAAAAAAAAAAAACAAACAAACACCCCACATGTATGTTTCCTTGGTATAATAGAACAGTATTCTGCATTTGCTAAAAACTGTTGTTCAGTCATGTATTTGTATCACACCTTGAAAGAAATATTTAAGAGTATGCACTAGAGACTGCATGTGTGATTGTAAAGCAGAGATAAGGGACAGATTTCCCGAATAAAAAGAGAAGGCAGAGCTATAGTTTTGCAAACATATTCATAAATATTGTGTGAGCACTCATTCCACTAAATATGTTATCTACAGATTTGCAATCAACTGAGAATGTTCAGCTGTATGAGCCATTTAATACTGTAGAGGAAGTGTGAAATGCTTGCGTGCACAATATTTGATATTGCAAAGCTGTGTCTGTGGCAAAGAGAAATAGCCCACTACAGCTGTGTTGCGTAAGTGCAATAGTCTGATGGTTCAAATCCAGAGCTGTCTAATTGTTTCACCTTTGTTTCTGTTTTTTTTTTTTTCTTTTTTTGGCTTTACCATGTGCATGGCACTTGGCATAACACAAGCACAGTTAGCTGGTTAAGGAAATGGTAAACAAATTAATTTTAGTTGCCTTATACAGTGCAAACATAGCAGCATTGTGAGGTAATCAGGACTATGTATGGTAATGACTGCAGAAATGCCACCTATTACCTGAATGTCTCTGTGGCACAAGGTATAATTACTGTGAGCTGCAAAACAGAGAACTCAGGTAAATCAGCGTTTGAGTCCCACAGTAAATATTTTTAATAAAGGGGGTTCATAATGAGTACTTACACAACTATGTGTTTGCTATTGCATTTTCCATTTGTATGTTGCTTACCTCAGTGCAAACATGGTACATTTGTTGTTGTTGTTGTTGTGTCTTTCGGCTTTTCCTGGTTAGGGGTCGCCACAGCGGAACTCCGGTCCGCTAATTATTGGCAGATAGATTTTTACATGCCGAGTTGCCAGCCCTGATGCACAACCTTCAACAAAGGTACGCCCATTCACGCATGTCTCCATGCAGAAGACACTCTAGCTGAGAATCGAACCGGACAGTGTCTTACTGTGAGGAGACAACGCTACCGCAGCACCACCACCGCATGCAAACATGGTACACTGCTTAAGAAAAAAAGTGAAATGTTCGATTAGGTTCACCTTCGTCCGCACAAACAGGCTCAATGACAATGGACAGCCATCAGCACTCTGGACAGTACTGAGTGTAGAAAATACAGCTGCTGCCTAGCTTTCCCTGTGGCATCAAGTGTAAGTGTAGTGAGTTTATGCTTAGAACACAGGTGAGGAATGGTTCTAATCCAGCAGACTCCTCAGTTTTTTAGTAAGTGTGTCCCATTGTCATTACTCACAAAACTTTGATTATAAAGGTAATACTAGATCACAATAGCTATGTATATCAGGTTGATTGATAGAAAGATATCATTACTGTTTGCATACACATCATTTTGTAGATATCATAGCTCGTTAATGACTGACAAATGAACCCCAGCTGATTATGTGTGTAACAGGTTTACTATGACAATGATGACTATATAATAAAAAATGCAGTTGCATATCTCTGATGGATGCAATAGTTAACTGACAATCATCTAGACCTCTCCAATAACCCAACTATATTTGTAAAACAGACTGTATTGTGAAGTATGTATCATAACTCCAAACTGTATTATTGAAGTCATGCATGTCTATGCATTTCCAATATATTGTCAGGCATTAGTCCTGCATCACAGCTGAGAATGAGTAAGCCAGGACTGCATAATGTCACACACATACAGGCCTAATTGAAGTAGAGCACCAGTCCCAAACACTTCTTCTTTGGCAATGAGGAGTAAATACCTGTGTAGAAATTCAAACCATTCCATTTTGCATAGCTTTGACTCCCACCTTGTACAAGTTACTTTTAACAATGTGTAACTCCCAACAAAATACGTGTCAAGTCATCCCTTTGATCCATCCAAAGTCAAGGCTTAAAAGCCAAGCCATTGAGCATTTCAGTGTTGAGCATTAGACAAAGTGTGACCAGGTATAGCATCAAGGGTCTACTTTAGATCAACAAATTTACCTTTCACCAAAACTCAACACTGTGAGACGATTTCAACAAAAGTCCATTTCTATAAACCCTCGGATCACAGACACAATGTTACAGGGTAAAGAGCCACTTGGCCACCAGGAGAAAAGAACTACATGGAATGAATTTAAACCTATGCAAGTGGGGAGCTTCACCCCCACACCCCCAACTAAATATACTAACTCTGAGATTGCACTACACTGGGGAAAAGGGCAAAGCTGACCCTGGTGGCCAAGTGGTTCTTTACCCTGTAACACTGTGTTGGTGATCCAAGGCTTCTTAGAAATGTACTTTTGTTGAAGTCATCTTGCAGTTTTGAGTTTCAGTTAAAGGTAAATTCATTGATCTAAAGTAGACCCAGCATCTCACATGCCAAAGATCACTGCATAGTTTCACATCACCAGTGCTGTTTCATAAACTCCCTTCCTCTTTTTTGGCAATGTTTCTCATTGTTTACCATCATGCAAATGCATCTGGCATGGTTGCGAGTGTTTGCACACTGGTCATAAAACATAATATCACAATTTGGTGGGAAACCATTGCTACTGTTGTAGGAGGACCTTTGCAGACATGGCAGAAAATGAAAAGGATGGTTCCAAATTCAGGGCACAGAGGTGGGGGGGGGGGTGGAATCAAAATATTTGTTGTACTCCTTCTGAAGCTCTACAGCCCTTGGCTGTTGCAGGGGGGACTATACCGGGTCTCAGTATAAGGCTGAGGCTTGGGACAACCTAGCCAAGGCTGTCTCTAGTGCAAATAGCATATCACGCACTGGGAAGCAGTGTACACACCACTACAGTGACCTTAAGAGATGCAAGCAGGCACAATTCAACCAGTGGCTGAATGTTTTTTGAACTACTAACACCCCCAAGTTATGAAGTATACAGATCTAGTAACCTGAAATGATATACAATGGTGTAGATAGCCAAAACTGGTATGCATAATGTTTTCATGTCTCTGCTTCTCTCATTCTTTATTTTATAGCTGCTGAGGAAATCACAGCAAACAGAGAGGCACATGCTGAGAGACTGGCATGACTCAGAGAGGCAAGGGGTATGTCTGCAGCACAACTGACCCTGATTGTAGTAAATATTGTGATTCCATAGATCAGTAAGAACTTATCTTAATTGTAACACCAAGCATGCATGCTTTCTTCTGTAGCTGTTGGTAAATATATTAGGGAAGTTTAATAATGTACTTTGATTCTGAGGTTTCATTTCCCACAAGTAATCTACAGACTTGCATTCAACAAGTATCATTTTTACATTTGAAATACAGCAATACTGGCTTTAATACCATGCAGTGGTGGTGCTGTGGTACCGTTATCACCTCACAGAAAGACGTTGTCCTGTTCAATTCTTAGCTAAAGTGTCTTCTGTGTGGAGACATGCGTGAATCGGTGTACCTTCGTTGAAGGTTGTACGTCAGGGCTGGCAACTAGGTATGTAAAAATCTGCTGCCAATCATTAGCGGACCGGAGTTCTGCTGCGGCAACCCCTAACCGGGAAAAGCTGAAAGATACAACAACAACCATGCTGTTAACTTAATCTGAAGTATCTTTAAAAGCATATAGGGAATATGTGCATACTTCAAGGATTACTTGTAACAATTCACAATCACTTTTGGTATTGTGAAAACTCTATAGCTAGTATAATAATAAAAAGATATTTATTGTAATAAAGCATGAATGTGACATATCATGGTTCTAATCATCTATTTTCTTTTAGGTCTCACTCCACCCCATCTCTTTTTTTGTGGGTTACCTGGAATCACAACATTCTGATGCCATATCTTTCTGTCAGCAAACCAAATGCACTTCAGCACAGGGAGGTGGACCAACTGCTGTGGCCATCAGCTACCATACCCAACACCCAACACCTCTGGGGTACAACCTGATAGTACTGCCTCCACAACCCTTGCCCTCCCTTGTCCATCCTTGTCAGGCAGCAGTGCTCTAGCTGGTGGTGCAGTGTTACCCTCCAGGTGATTTGGAGGAAATGATTGTGTCATCCACCAGCAGCTGCCAGAGATGGTGTGCAATCTAATTAGAGTGGCCTTGAAGCCCACATCAGCCGAATGGATAAGTTCCTTCTAAAAATAGAAAAGAGACTCACACATCAAGCAGTCTCACAGGCAACTGGGGAAGAGGACAGTGATGACAGTTCTAAACCAGGTGATGACTAGATTCTTACTGTTCTCCACACTTGACAATCATGTGCCTCAGATGTCCTTTAACTATCCCCATTCACGGTGTCCCCATCCTTTTTGTGTCCATCACCATCTCTGTCTATTTTGTATGTCCTGTTTGTCTGGACCTGCTTCCTCACTTACCCTTCCTACCTGACCCTCACATTCCAAGGTCTCTTCTGTAGCATTCTTCTCTTTTTGAAACCAAAAAAAAAAAAAAAATGGGCACTTGTCCCACAAAAAAAAAAAAATGTCCTATAGCTCTTTTCTTCACATACGTGTCTTCTTGACACATTTGATTGGGTCCATTTGGCTACACAACCTCATTGTATTGTTGTCACACATTTGTGTTGTGGTGACAGTTCAAATTCATCAGACTTTGTCTACATGTGCACATTACTGTGGTGAAGAAGTGGATATATGTGGTTCTTTCCTAATTCCTGCCTGCAAATGCCTGTATTCCTTCCTCTTTGTTCTTACCTCTGCTGCCACCTCATTTCATCATTTTCCTATCAACATCATTTTCATGTTTAATCTGGTCAAAAAATAGAATCACACAAAACACACATTAAAAACCTGTCACTGTTTGTCCTTTGTAGTTACACAGTGTTTGGCATTGTAGACTAATGCCGAGTGACAGTGAATGGCTGCTCATGTTCTATGGCAAAACCTGGTGAGTTTTGCCATTGGCCACACTAGTCTGGTTATCCATGCACAATGATGCTTAAACATACTGTGTTATGGCAGTACAGAATGAGGGCAGAGAATAGGCACTAATTTGAAATAATTAGTCTGACAGTTCTTGGACTGCAAGATATAACAAAGTGCAATTTCTTGTATGGAGTGATGACATAAATAATTTGACTAAAGATTTTTTTTTGCCCGTAGCATCAAAGGTTCGATTCCAGATGCATCTGACATCTTTTGTCAGTGTGATGTTATGTGAGTATGATATGTCTAATCACCCACATCGTAACATTTGCCACAAGCTTTAGTTTACGTGGCAATATACTGAATACCCCCAAAAAAAGATTACTTGAAGTGACATCCTTCCCCACAACAATGAGATATTTATCCAGTCTTGTTCTGCTTGTCATAAGCCTGTTGTCCCTCTCCTAACCTGTCTTTACTCTTATATCAGTCATTTCATGCTATAGAGTATGGCAGGTTATAATGACAGCACCCCAAAAAAATGTTCACGAATGTTCCATTACACCAAACATCTGTCTGCCCTTTATACATAAGTATGATACATCTGACTATCAAGTTAACTGTGAGGTGAGCCATAGTAGATGTAACTGTCAAAAATCAATTCCCCCATGGCACCATTATTTTTCAGATGTCCCACATCTTCAAACAGATGTACATTTATGTATTAATTATTGTCACTTTGTATCTCCTCTATTCTTATCTCGTGCAATTCATACTACAGAGCAAGACATATTCTGAGATATCAATACACCATTAGTACGTTCATTAATGTGCCAGGGCAGTACCTCCTACATCCTCTTTAGCCCTGTGTCTTTCATCAGATACTCTGTCACATCAGAATATACTGTAGCATCTTTAGTTGGATGATGGATGAAATGTTCATCTAATATGATGTGGAAACAGTCCTTACTGTGAGGAAGCATATTGCATGCACTTTTCAGGATATCCAGCCCTATACAGTTAGCGTATCTGCTGAGTCATTCTAATAATTTCAAAAGCTGTACAACCCCTTGTCATTTGTAGCAAGTTGTACGCACAGTTAACTTCTGATTTGCAGTGAGGCCTGCAAAAAAGCTACTAGTTGTAGAAGTGTATTGAGGTAGGCATTACTGATACAACTTGGGGAAAACACATACTTTAGCGTAGTCATTGATAGTCATGTTTGCATTCCTGATCCCATTTATCTAGTTAATGACATCCTGACATGATTTGTTAAAAAAAAAAAGAGAGAATCACCTGCATTTGAACCCTAGCTCACTTGTGCTTTGATCAGAAGTTTACTGCTCTTACATCCTGTAAAGCTAGGCAACAAGTATATTTTCCACACTTGCTGTCTAGCGTGCCGATGGCCACACATCGTCGCTGAACCTGTTTGCACGAAGAAAGGTATAGTACATTACATTTTTTACTATTTTCCTTAAGAAAGGAACTGCATTTGCTCAGTGCTTAATGTTGGCAAACAGGGAAGGCAATGCCAACAGTTATTTATGTCATAAAACTTTGGCCCCAACATTTCAAAGATAGACTCCAGCATGCGCATCATAGTAGCTGCCAGCAATTTCTTCCATAATATATCTTGCAAACCTGATACATGAAACATTTACAGAAACAGTTGCATTTTTGCAGCTAACCCTAATCAGGTAAATTACTGTATGTCCCTATTTGCACACAGTTTGGCAATGAGCACCAGTGGACATTGCTACTTCACAAGTCCAAGTTGAAATCCTGAAATTCGAATCATGCATGTGTGAATACTTTGCCATCATTCATGCAAATCAGCTTCTTGGTGATGCACTTTGGAAAGAGGTATATAGCATGTCTAACTCTGTTTACTGGACTGTAATCTTCCAATTCATGGAAATGCATTCATTTACACAAGAGAATGGTAGTGACACGTGTGCTTGACTGAACACATACTTTCTGATATTCATGTGTGTCCTGTAAAAATGCACTTGAAAATGATATATCAGAATAGGGCTATTGTCAAACAGACTCCAGAATTACATACCCTAGCTGCATTGTTACATTTTGTATGGGTTTATAGAGACAGTGGACATTGCTCATGCATGACCATATCTCATGGATATTGTCAGTAACTTGTATTAATGTGGGCATAACTTCAAATGAATATGAAAACACATAACTCCATTATTGAACTACTGGTGTATTCCAACTATCTGTGTGTGTTTATTTGTGTGTGTCTCATCTACACAACATCAAGAAAAACAGGTACATGTCTGTTTCACTTCTGCAATACACATTCATGACAGCTTATCTCAACGAGGTTGCCAAGGTGTATTAATAAGTACTTTTGCAAATTACGCTCACACAATCATATCAAAAATCCTGACTTTGCAACCAATTCTCATAACAGTATATGTTACCTGAAACACTATGATGATGTTATCCTCTATAAAGTGTAACCTGACAGTGTTAAAATCTGACTTCTGTGTTGGCGTGAGCTTTTAGTAATGTGTGCTCTAGGTTGTGTAACTAGATAAGTGGACATGAGCTTTAAGTAATGTGTTCTCTAGGTTTGTAACTAGATAAGTAGGGGATCTAATCAAACAACAGTCAACTTGTGTGTGTCCATGCCCATGTCCATGTCTGAGTAAGTTTGTGCATATTCAGATGAACATAGGTCCAGGTTCTGCTGCCATCACTCAATTATCATTCAGAAGATATATTTACACTCCTACATGACTCCATAGCAATTTCATACAGCACTTCCAACATCCTCTTCTCAGCATACACTAATGATGTCATCCTGTATAAAGTGCATTCTGACCATACTAAAGTCAGACTTCTGCAATGGTGCTAGTATTTAGTACTGTCTTCTCTAGCTTGTGTAACTAGATAGGTAGGGTTCTAATCTCACAGCAGTCAACTTGTGCATGTTTCTTTATTCAACCATCACTCTGAAGACAATTTTACAGCAGCATGTGAGTTCACAGCTGAGTCAGACTCTCCTCCTAATATCTTCTCACCATACACCAATGATGTCAACCTCTATAAAGTGTACTCCGACACTGCTAAAGTCAGATTTCTGCAGTGGTGCTATTTGTACATTGTATGGAATATAGCTAATACACCTAGAGAGGTATGGTATTCAAATCTGACCATAGTCAATTGCTGTGGGTTGGTGGTATATTACAGTCATTGCTTAATGTTTTGAATCTCTTCTCATTTGACTCCCACTCGGGAGTAGCTTTTATATAGACTGAATCCAACATCCCCTTTTTCCCCTATGTCCACATAACATCCTTTTAGCAGAACACTGAGGATGTCATAATCTGTAAGATGCATACACACATTATGAAGCAGAGCCTGTCTATGACCCTTTACAAACTATCTACAGACCACTGGATGTGTAATTGCGCCTGTCCCATATTGACAGAGGTAGCCTGTAATAAAATCAAACACATATGCAGATACACCTACTATCTTCCCTCATCTAGAGCTAGCAATTTGGGTTTAAATAGGATAATAATGGCTAGGATGTATGGGCTCTTGCCTGTTAGCTTAGTAATTTATTTATCTAACATTTGTTAACCGGGAAAGTCCAACTTGGAACAAGCCAATTTTCAGTGGAGGCCTGGGGAGAAATGCTTCAGATGCATGTCTTTGTAATATGGGAAGAAACTACAGCACCCAGAGGAAACCCACACAAACACAGGGAGGACATGCAGACTCCACTCAGAAGGCACCCAAAATGAGAATCGAACCAGAGAACCTCTTTCTGTGAGGTGACAATGCTACCACTGCACTGTCCAATAATGACTCTTGACCCTATGAACACTGCACATGTTGATACTGTAGTCATCCACATGTGCTATGTTGAGGTGTGCATGTCCTGTAGCCCTACAAGAGTGTATTCCAATCTGTGACTCAAGCTGCTGTATTGATGCCTGCTGCTACCATTTGGTTACATTTTCCTTCCATAGCAGCTATAATAATACACCTCATGAGGACTGGGGACATGGGATGATGCTATGTATATTGCTGCCTTACTAAGGCATGTGTTCTGATAGTGGAGTATATCCACATTCTGCACAGTTCTCATTCAACTATTACAGTGACAGCTGCAGTATGGCACAGGTGTGCACATGTATACCTAGCATCTGGAAATGTTATCTCACATACAGCAATATTATGTCATAGTGATTACATGGGCATATACGCCAGGATTCATCAACATATTGTAATGCTGTTACATAAACAAACATATGACATTTTCAGATACACTTGCAACCTTGCCAAATTCATTGTATGCAGTGTTGTGCTGCTATTCACAAGGATTATACAGGTGTTTTGAATCTTTCTGTTGTGCTGGATTTTTATTAAATCTTGTTTTTCATACCTTGGTGGTTTGTGGCTTTGCTTGGTCTCCCCTCATAACCAGTGTGCCTGACTGGGTGTTTATAGGTTATTGGTGCCATTTTACACTCAGTTTTCCACCTTTTAAGTTTCTTATTATGCAGGTGTTCCCCAGTAACATTGTGTGACTGTCAGCATTTGTGTCATTAACTGTTCTGCATGAACCACATCCACCTCAGTTGAAATGTGTCCATATGTGTCCATGAAAAGAGGCATGGAAGAGCTCTCTGATCATGTAGCCCAGGCTGGTATGACCCTGACCCTGAGTAGCATCCTGCCCTCACCAAGAATGATGCCACAGTATAAAGAAAAATGATCAATTTCAACAATTGGCTAAGTTTCTGGTGTCATTCAAGGGGGATCCAGTATCTGTCCACCTGGGATGACATGCTTGACAAGCCGCTTTGCTTCGCAAGAGATGGCTTGCACCTGTCACCGTTAGGCTTTCGAATACTGACCAAGGCTCTTGCCACCCCCATAGTGCCTTTTTTAGGCAAGGCTCAAAAGACAAACCCACCACCATAAATAGCACAAGTAACCAAAAACTGAGGGTAATGCTACTCAACGCCAGAAGTCTAAACCTCAAAATGCACTCACTCGAGGCACTCCTCAGTATGGAGAACACTGACATCTGTGCAGTAACAGAAACCTGGTTTAAGGCTCCTGAGAGAACCCCAGCACTACTAGGCTATAACTCATACCATACCTTTCAGCCACAGAACCAGGACTGAAACACAAAAGGCGGAGGTGTATCCATATTCATCAAGGATACCTACACCTCCAGGTTACTGATGCAGCACAATGCATCAGAGATCATCCATGTGCAACTAATAATGGGCAAAACTGCAATCCAAATTGTAGCTTGCTACAGATCACCCACCATGGCCCAGGACTCCCATTCCGCATTTCTGGAGACACTGGGAAATATGAAGGTCCTACCAAACACCTTAATACTGGGTGATTTCAATTACCCAAACATAAACTGGGAGAACTACTCAAGTACTAACTCCCTTGCCCAACGCTTCCTAGAATTTATAAACTCGAACACCCTGGATCAACTGGTCAACACCCCTACCAGAGGGAACAACATATTGCACCTGGTCATCACCAACATGGGCGACCAGTGTTCCACACCGGAGGTCAACCCCTCGCTGGTTAGATCAGACCATAGACTAATCACTCTGGGTATCCACATTCTGCCCCCACCCCCAATCAAGGAAACCACCATGAAAAACTTTTCAAAAGCAAACTTAACGTTACTTAAGACCGACGGGGAAAGGTTCACAGCCCCCATGCTAAAGGACAATGCTCTCCAAGCTGCTGAAACCTTTACAAAGGCACTCTATGAGCATCTGCAGGAATGCATGGATTGTGCTATCTCAAGTAAAACCAAGACTCACTCCTCCAAGAAAAGGAAACCAGTCTGGTGGACCCCTGCCATAAACAAGCTATACAACAGAAGGAGGAAAATAGTACAGAAAAGAGTAAATTCCCAAGAAGGAAAGACATCCCTGATCAGTATCAGCAAGAAACTATGATCCCTCATTAAATCATCCAAGGCTAGTTTCAAAAGAAAAATTGCCAATGACTCCAAAGATAACCACAAAGTGTTCTTTAGCTATGTCAAGAACCTAAGTGGAAACTCTCAGATCTGCTCTGAGTTAGTGCAGAATGGCACAAAATACACTGAACCGACTGATATTGCAAACATTCTGGCAGACAGGTTTAGTGCAAACTTCACCCCACCTCACACCTTCTAAAGGGCCCATAAGCATACCAGAAGAATGTAGGGCCCCGTCAATCACCGATGTGCAGGTTAAAACAGCCCTATCCAAAGCCAAAAACACAGTTTCAATGGGACCGGACAGCGTCCCAGGCTGTGTCTTACAAGAGCTCCAAAATGAACTAACCCCTCACCTAAACACACTGTTCAAACTCAGCCCCTCTACAGGCTATGTACCCATAGAGTGGCGCACAGCAACATTTATCCTGCTCCACAAAGGTGGAGGCACAGTGGACCACGGGAACTATCGCCCTATAAGCCTGACTAGCCTGGTCTGCAAGGCTATGGAACGCATCATCATGGAACTCATTAACAGAGACATTGGGAACCTCCAAACCTTAGACCCTACCCAGTTTGGTTTTGTTAAGGGCAGATCATGCCTCCTAAACCTGGTGGACTTCTTTGAGACTGTTACCAAGGCATTAGACGAGGGAAAGGAGGTCCACACAGCCTACCTAGACCTCACAAAGGCTTTCAACACCATTCCCCATTCTAGTATTATAGACAAGCTCACCAGCTTTAACATAAACCCCTACATCATGAGATGGGTTGCCAACTGGCTCATGGATAGAACCAACATGGTGAAAGTTGCAGGCTCTACATCCGACTCTAAACCAGTTACAAGTGGCGTTCCCCCAGGGCTCAGTCCTAGGACCCCTCCTGTTCAGTATATACTTCTCAGAGGTACAGGCAAGCATAGAACGACTGCAAACTAGGGGCCATAATTGATTCTCCAGCTGATACAAACACCCTTCAGATGGGTCTCACTGAGATGGATACCTGGTGTCAAAATCATGGCCCCAAGCTAAATGCCAAAAAGTGCATAGTCATCCCCTTTGGAAAAAACAAAATACCCACGAACTACCACATAGGTGGTAGTCCCTTAAATACAGAAAATGTAATAAGGGATCTGGGGACCCAAGTAGATAGTAATCTCTCCTTTGATAATCATATTGCCAAGGTGGTTAGAAAATCCTTCTATGTGGCCCACCTAATCACAAAAGGGTTCACATCTAGAACAAAAGAGGTTATTGTGCCTCTCTACTCATCACTCATTAGACCCATCATAGAATACAACGCCCCATTGGATGTACCTTCAAGACAACTGCAACAGCTGGAAAGGCCACAAAAGTACCTCACCAAGAGGATTACTGGCCTCAAACTGATGCCCTATGCAGCCCAACCCAAGAAAGTCCAGCTGTACTCAGTTGCATACCGCTTACTCAGAGGCGATCTCTGCCTGACATACAAGGCCATGTCCAACCCAGAATTTATGGACATGCTCCACCTAAAAAAAAAAAACAAATCCCAGAGAGCCACATGCTCTAGAGATATAAACTTCACCACAATGATAAATAGGACATGCTGGAGGGATAGATTCCTATCCCAAAGACTCCCCATGCTTTGGAACAGGATTCCAATATACATCAGGCAGAGCCCCTCACTAACACTCTTCAAGAGAAACCTTGACGGGTGGATGGGAAACAGAAAATTTACCCCGGGGATCACTGCACTGGCTCTGCTGGACAGTGGCGCAGGGAAGTAATGGCTCTGCTGGACAGTGGCACAGGGAACTGATGGCTGTGCTGGACAGTGGCACAGGGAACTAATCTAAGGGGGTGGCGAAAGCTAACACATTCTGGCTAGGCTTATAAATGCCCTTAGGCAGATAGCCTAGTACTTACCTATGAACCTATGAACCTATATATGATGACAGGACCCTCACCCACACATTTCCACTGATAATCATATAAGCATAGTATGTACAACTGATGTAATGCCCCAAAATAGGTACAGTTGTATGACTGTGTTAGCAGTTCCACTGTGTCACATGTGATTCATAACCAAGGTTTTATTTGGAGTTGATGTACAGCTTGAAGTCCAATTGTACCAGAGGTATAGCTATACTGTGACTGTACTGCATGATGGATGTACCACAATGTCACATCAGTATTACCACTTGACAGCTTGCATGAACAAATATGGACAAATGTCAGGATTTCATGACAGTATAACATTTTCACTGGCAATGTTGGGGGACAACGATTGTGTGGCACACGTGTTGAAGTTTAACAATGACTTATACAGTATGTTCCATGTATTGTTTGTTATTTGTAAAATATTACATTGACAGCTTCCTTGATCATTGACAGTTGACTTTGTACTGCTCACATGGCCATAGTTGATGCATTGCTATCAGTCTCACCTACTGATGCACCCTTTTTTATAATGGATCACTGCTTAATTCACACATCATAGGTTCATAGGTTCATAAGTGTCTACTAGGCTAATGGCCTGGAGTCTTTACAAGCCTAGCCCATAGAAGTGCCCTGACATCATGCCACCAGACATTAGTTCCCAGTGCCTCTATCAAGTAGAGCTACTGGATTGATCCCCGGGGTGAACTTTCTATTACCCCTCCACTCATCAAGATTTCTCATGTGAAGAGGGACAGCGAGATGCTCTACTTGACATGTATGGGAAGTCTATTCCAGAGCATGGGCAGTCTCTGGGTGAGGAACCTGTCCCTCCAGCATGTTCTGTTGGTTGTGGTAATGAGGTTGAGGTCTCTGGAGCGTGTGGTGTGGAGGGATTGAGATTTCTTTAGATGTAGCATTTCTAACAGAGCTGGGTCAGACATGGCTTTGTAAGTCAAGCAAGGATCGCCTCTAAGTAGGCAATATGAGACAGAGAATAGCTGGAATCTTATGAGTCTGTCCATGTAGGACATGTGTTTAATGCCTAGGATCTACTTTGTGAGGTACTTCTATGGCCTCTCCAGCTCTTGCAGGTGTCTAGTGAGGTACATGCCAAATGGGGCATTTTACTCAATGATTGGTCTAATAAGGGAAGAGTAGAGAGAGACAATGACCTCTTTCTTCCTGGATGCAAAACCCTTGGTAATGAGATGTGCCACATAGAAGGACCTTCTGACCACAGTGGCAGTGTGGTGGTCAAAGTTGAGGTTGCTGTCAACCTGCATCCCCAGATCTCTTATAATGCTTTCAGTGTTCAGTGGGCTCCCATCAATGTGGTAAGGAGTGGGAACTGAGTTTTTACCAAAAGGAAAGATGACACATTTTTTGGCATTAAGCTTAAGGCCATGGTTTCAACACCAGTCATTGGTCTCAGTGAGGCCTTTCTGTAGGATGTCTACATCACTTTGGGAGTTAATAATGGCTCCCAGCTTGCAGTTGTTTGTGAACTTGGTCAGCCAAACTCCCTTTGTGTTGGCCTGGAGTTCTGAGAAGTAGATGACAAACAGGAGAGGACCTAGGACCGATCCCCTGTGGGACTCCACTTGTGACTGGTTGGCAGTCTGACTCGGAGTCTACTACTTTCACACTGTGTGTTCAATCTGTGAGCCAATTTGCAACCCACCTAGTGATACAGGGGTTTATGCCTAGTTTCAGATGCTTCAGACAATATCCATTGCTGTTACATCAAGCCCTTCTGTGTTTGAGGGAAGCCTTCTAGCTTGTTTTTTTTTTCTTGTAACTAGCCAGTTTTCTAGTTTCAGCACTCTAATCTGTTTCTTTGATCTCAGCACTTGTTCAGAAAAAATTTCATCTGCTTTTACTGTACTTGTGTTTTTACCTACTTCTTTTTACTTTTGCATCATCTTAAAATACTCAATTGTATTTATTACTGCTTGGTGTAACTCATTCTAAGCCTTTTGGTTTACACACTTGGGCTTCGGACCAGTTAGTTGTTTTGCACTGAGAGGGTTTGTGGTCTGCACTGTTGTGGCAGAACAGGTAGCTTACATCCTTCTAGGTTGAGAACTGCTGATTGAGGGCTCAGTGTCTGTTATTCTAAAAGTGTATTAATTCTGGTTTAAGTACTTGGGCTTTCAAGCCAGTTATTTTACATTAAGAGGGTTCGTGGTCTGCACTCTTGTGGGAGGAGAGGCTGGACTCTGCCCTTCTGAGCTGGGAATTTCTGGTTAAAGGCTTATAGTGCATGCATATCTGAACTGTTTCTTACTGAAGTTGGTGCCTTGTTTGCTGTGGCATAGACTGGATTCGGGCCTGCTGGATCTAGCTTTGTTTGTGTAACTTGAGCACTAATCCAGACATTCTCTAAAGTATTCAATGGTATTTATTACTGCTTGGTTGTAACTTGATTAAAGTGTAGCTATCATTCAAGTCTTTTGGATTAAGCACTTGGGCTTCAGACCAGTTGTTTTACATTAGGAAGGTTTGTGGCAAGCACTGTGGTGGCAGGACAGGTAGCTTTCATCCTTCTAAGTTGGGAACTGCTGATTGAGAGCCCAGTGTCCAAGTGTATTAGTTCTGGTTTAGGCACTTGGACTTCAGGCCAGTTATTTTACATTAAGAAGGTTCGTGGTCTGCACTCTTGTGGGAGAAGAGGCTGGACTCTGCCCTTCTGAGCTGGGAATTTTCTGGTTAAAGGTTTATAGTGCCTGAATATTTGAACTGTATCTTACTGAAATTGGTTCACCTTGTTTGCTCTAGCATAGACTAGATCCAGGCCTACTGAATCTAGCTTTGTTTATATGCTTGTTGTTTGTTTGCTTGTTATTTCCTGGAAGCTAATTCCACCTAATACACAACTTCTCGATCACTAGTGATATCTGCATTGCTTACTGTACTATCTTTTTTTGTTTCACTTGAAAGAAAGTTACTGTTTGTCGTTTTTGCATTTAGTTACTTGTAACACATTGCACTCAAGCTACCTGGCACTTGCTCACTAAAGCAATTATATAAGTCAGCACTAAAATTTCCCAATATTATTCTAGCATGTCCAAAGGTCAGTTGTCAATCTCCTCTCCGGTCCAGCTGGTGAATCTGGGAATCTTGAGGCAATGTTATAACTGCCTCATGTACACAGACAACCCTCTCCTCCTCCCACATAACACAAATACTGAGATGCAGCTATTTAGCCAAACTGGAGGCTGAGCTCTCTCAACTCAGGACTGGCAAGACCAGACAGGAGGAGAAGGCAACTACACACACCACAAAACCAGCCTCACATAATGCTACCACTCCACTGAATCAAACACATAAACACACAAAGACATACTCGAGGCTCTGGTAAAAATTTACCCTAAACAGCAGAGGCCCTCCAAAGCAGACACCCAAACAACTGCTACCTCAAGACACCCCACAAGCAACACATAAACCACAAAAGCAGGTGCAAAGCAGTCACAGCCCTTAAGGCCAAATACAACACCAAACATACTTGTCATAGGTGACTCAGTCAGTCACACACACTGCCCCCCCACTCACCAGGCTGAACAAGGAGAGGGTACAAATATGACACAGTCATTGTCCATGCTGGTGTGTGGACTACATGAAAAGAGACATAGAGGAGCTCTCTGATTATGTAGCCCAGGCAGGTATGACCCTAACCCTGAGCAGTATCCTTCCTTCACCAAGAATGATGCCACAATATAGAGACAAGATGATCAGCTTTAACAATTGGCTTAATGTCTGGTGTCATTCAAAGGGGATCCAGTGTATGACATGCTTGACAAGCCACGGCTTGCACCTGTCAGGATATTGCCCCCATAGCTAGCTCTTTGCCACCCCCATAGTGCCTTTTTAGGCAAGGCTCAAATTCTAAACCTACCACCCTAGAAAGTGCTGTAACTGAAACCTGGTTCAGGTGGGGTGTATCCATATTCATAAAGGATACTCACACCTCCAGGTTGCCATCCAGGTGCAACTAACCATAGGCAAAACTGCTCTACAAATTGTAGCATGCTACAGGCCACCCTCTCAAACTCAGGAACCCCACACAGCCTTCCTGAAGACACTGGAGGGAATAAATGAAACGCCAAACACCATCATATTGGGAGACTGAATATAGACTGGGAACATTACTCAAGCCCTAACTTTCTAGCCCAACGGTTCCTGGAGTTCATAAATTCAAATGCCATGGAACAGCTAGTTACTGAGGAGAAAATATACTAGATCTCATTGTCACAAACATGGGGACAAAATGCTCCACAGTATATCCTCATTGGTGAGATCTGATCATAAACTAATCTCACTGGAAATCCAAAAGACCATAGTGAAGAACTTCTCTAAAGCAAACTTCACACTACTCAAGACTGGTGTGGTATCCTTCAAGGCCCCTGAGTCAGAGGAAACCACAAGAAGCCCTTACAAATGCCTTCTATGAACACCTCCAGGACTGCATGGATCAGGCAATCCCAAATAAAACCAAGACTCTTTCCACAAAGTCTGGTGGACCCCAGCCATTAACAAACTTTACAATAAGAGGAGAAAGCTATTACATGATAGAACAAAATCCATAAAAGGAAGTCACCCCTGATCATTATTAGTAAAAACACTCATAAAATCAACTAAGGCCAATTTTGAGAGAAAAATTGCCATGGATTCAAAGGACAATCATAAGGCCTTTTTCAGCTATGTTAGGAACCTGGGTGGAAACTCACAGATATGCTCAGAATTAGTCCAAAATGATACAAAAATCACTGAACCCACAGACATTGCCAACATACTGGCAGACAGGTTCAGTGCAATAAAGGAGAGATAACTATCCCAGCCGAGTGTAGCCTCCCGGACATCTCAAATTGAAAGCTGCTCTCTAAAGCTAAAACACAGCATCAATGGGACAAATGAGGAATTAAACCAGGCAGCTGTTTAATCTCAGCCTTACCACAGAACAAGTCTAGTCTGCAAAGCTATGGAGAGGATCATAATGGAGCTCATAAACAAAGATATAGGGGACTTGCAGACATTGGACCCGACCCAGTTTGGCTTTGTCAAGGGAAGATCATGCCTTTTGAACTTGAAATAGTCACCAAGGCCATTGATGAGGGAAAGGCAGTCCATACAGCCTACCTTGACCTTGCAAAGGCTTTAAATGTAAACCCATATGTCACAAGATGGGTTGCAAAGGACAGAACCCACAGGGTTAGAGTTGCTGGCGCTGTGTCAGACGGTCACAAGTGGTGTCCCACTATTGTTTGGCATCTACTTCTCAGAAGTACAGGCCAACATGGGAGGACTTTGGCTGACAAAGTTTGCAGATGACTGCAAACTGGGCCATAGTGGAAAGTGCATCGGACACGGATATCCTTCAGAAGGGACTCACGGAAACAGATAGCTGGTGCCAGAGCCATGGCCTGAAGTTAAACGCCAAAAATGTATAAAAAACAAGGTAACCCCAAGCTACCATATAGGTGGCAATCCACTAAGCACAGAAGAGGTTATCAGGGACCTGGGGACCCAGGTTGACAGTGGCCTTTCTTTTGACACTCACATTGCTAAAGTGGTTAGAAAGACCTTCTACATTGCCCACCTGATCATGAAGGGATTCACATCCAGATCTAGTGAGGTCATTGTTCCCCTGTACTCTTCACTAATCAGACCAATGATAAGTTACATGCCCCATTCGGGATGTATCTCACCCGACATCTGCAGCAATTGGAGAGACCCCAAAAGTTCCTCACCAAAAGGATAAAGGGACTCCAAAATCTGTCATATGCTGCCAGATTGAAGAAACTCCAAGCTGCTCAGAGGTGACATGTGCCTGACATACAAGGCCATGTCCAACCCAGAATTAATGGACATGCTCCACCTCAAAAATCCAAATCCACCAAAACCACTAGAGCAGGATATAAATAGGACATGCTGGAGGGATAGATTTATCACTCAGAGACTCCTATGCTGTGGAATAAAGTCCATGTGAGGCAGAGCACCTCGCTGACTCTGTTCAAGAGAAATCTAGACCTGTGGATGGGGAATCATCTCTGGGTCACTGCTGGACAGAGGCACAACAAACTAATGGGCACAGCATTTTTCATAAATGCCTTAGGGCAGATAGCCTAGTATAAACCTATGAACCTATGAACCTATGAACATGTGGTAGATGCATGTAATACCCAGCTGTGTGTAGGGAATCCACTCATAATAGTATGGTGTTTGTATGTGTTTTTATCCATATAGCTGATTCTTACGTCAGGCAGGGATGCTTTAGTCAAGTGTATCACACATCCAGTAGATCATACAGACCTATTCTCTGGAATGCATACCCATTTGGATTTGACAGTGCAGATGTCCCTTTATGATGTATTAGATGTTTGTGTGATATGTCTTTCTGTGTTGTACCCAGTAAATATACAGCTCAGGAATACAATTGATGGCATGTGTTTGATACTTGTGCGTGTGGGGGGTATTGTAGTTTACATGTCATGCAAACCTCTCAACTGGGCAGAATTCTTCCTGATTTCAAATCCAGGTTTTACACTGTCCCTTCTAACCCCACCAAAAGGTGGTCACTTTTAGGGAAGGGGTTGGTAAATCCCCCTTATAAAATTCTGAGAATTATTACAGTTGTACATGTCTTACTTTGTAGAACAGGTATAATAAGTTACAATCACATATTCTGTCAATGCAACAGATTAATGGCCATAATATTTTAAAAGTGTCATGACTGTGTCCATTTCTTTTTACATTTACCCAGGAGTCTGTTACTATGTGTCCATGCTTGTTTGACAGCTATGGTGACATGTCAGTCATATTGCAGCAAGTCATTTTCCCGATCTTCAGAGTATTCACACACCCCCTGTTGTATATACCGTCCTTGCTAAGTGTCATCTCTAGTGAGTATGTTAGTGATGTTTATATCACAACCATTCACCTTCATTGACATGTAACCTTGTGTGACCATCACATATATACCATCACGTGTGTTTATATCATAATATAATCATGCAGGAGGTGTTAACAGCAGTACGTACTTAATGTAGTATGCACTTAATGTTATGCTACTGATTTGTCTTGGAAGTGTACATACATTAACATATCCTGTCTTGGAGACATTGCCATATTTGCCATGCCTTCTTCTTCTTTATTCATTCATATCACTCATGTCTGTGCACATTTTCATCAGCACACTTTTCCTGCCCAGTTTACCTCTCCTTGTAGTTGCTGTTGCAGTTTACCCTCCACTTCATTATTTCCTTCTGCAAATAATTGTTTTACTGTACATTTCACTCACTACAATTTACTTTACTGTGTTATTACTACTGTTATAGCAGTATTTTCACCCCTAGTAGTCATTGTGGCTGTTTGCACTATCTTGCAGAGAAGGTTTGCTGGTAGGCAAACTTGAATGCGTCTTCCTTCTGTGCTCATGGTGCTCTGCACAATTTCCTGTCCGGCAGCAGTTTTGCTGGCCATGAAACCTTGGTTTTATTTGTGTAAACGCAATGAGCAGCATATACCAAATACAAAAATGAAAGCTAGAGAAAATACACAAAAAGCAAGTGATGCCAAGAAAGATTATTCGACAGGGTATTAAGTGTTTAAAATCCTGGTTTAATGAGTGCTTTCGGTGAGGTCAGTGCCTCACCTTCATCAGACAAAATAAAATGTTAACATAGCATCTTTTTATAGACGTACATACATGTTCCCATTAGCGAAGCAAGATTCAACTTGCATACAAACAATTTTAAGTCCACTATAATTCTAACCACATCAGTCCTTCTATCTGGAACAAAAGACAATCCTTTTGCAAAAAAATCTACCATATCTTGTTCTATAGTCAGAACTGTGTAGTTAAATATTTGAAATATCCTTCGGAGCTTATGAGAATCTGTGGTTTTTGTTGTAATATTTCTGTCATCTCTTTCATTGATTCTCACGGTTCCTCCTCTGGCCCTCATTCCTGTTCGTGTTGGGGTTGTTGTAACGCCCATTTGAAAACCCTGTTGGTTATTTGTATTATTCAGTTCACCATTAACTGTCTCATTGTGCTGTTGTACTCTTCTATTATGGGCATTATTACTCATAATTCTTTCACTACGACATAATGGTTGCACCTGTGTAACTTCATTATCATTTTCATTACTTATTGTTTGATTTGATTCATCAATATTAGCCTCATTCCAAAGGTTAGCTGTCCCATGGGGGCTAGACAAATTTTGTGAAGTTTTAGGTGGCGATGGATATGCTTTGTTGTTGGCATATTCATTTAAGTCTCTATTAATCTTTTTCTTTTTTGTAGCCAAAAGTTTTTTTAGAGTGGCCTCAGTGCTAGAAAAAATTCTGGCATATTCATACTTATACCTAGGAAACTCGTTGTCTACATTAATAGAATGCTCCAGTATTTTGAGATCAGTTTTTAGATTATTTATCTCAGAATTGTAGAAATTAATAAGTGATTGCAAAAATTCAACTCCTTGCTTATCAAATAGTGATAACAACTCTCGATGAAAAACTGAGTTCTCTACTAGGCCTACAGGGTAGCGCCATTGGTGCAACCCTCTAGGGATAATTTTCTTGTCGATGCATTCTTGCAAATATGCCACCTCCAATTGCAACTTGCGGCATTTAAAAAGTTTGTGGTCAAAATCATTTAATAAAGTACTAATTGTACTCACCCTTGGATTCTGTTCTTGTTCAGCTCCATTAGGTGTTTCGCTTCTAAAAAAGTTTCTGTTGCTTAAAAAGTTGGCCATGGTGGAAATTGAACTGGATCCCGATACTTGTCCACTATTGTCTTGGTGGTTGTTAAGCTGCTGAGGGAGCCCCAAGTTGTTACTTGTTTCGTCTTGTGTATTGTTGCCGTTTTGGTTTAATGTTGCCAAATGCGACCGCTCAGGTTCTCTCCCTCCAGCTGAATCGGCTTGTGCTATACTCGTATGTGGGTTGCTCTGATTACTGTTACCTCTCGCGTCCATCCTCTGGGTCAAATTCTCTACTCGACCCAACAAAAGTTGTACCAAGGCTGTTAAGTTCCCAATAGCATTCACCTCCGAGGGAACCGTTGTAGTGTTTAAAACATTCCTGTGCTGCTGTGAAAACAGAGACTGCGAATTACTTCCGACTTCACTTGCCATTTAGACTCCAAAACCATGTACCAAATACAAAAATGAAAACTAGAGAAAATACACAAAAAGCATGTGATGCCAAGAAAGATTATTTGACAGGGTATTAAGTGTTTAAAGTCCTCATTTAATGAGTGCTTTTGGTGAGGTCAGTACCTCACCTTCATCAGACAAAATAAAATGTTAACATAGCGTCTTTTTATAGACGTAAATTCATTAATTAATTATGCAATTATCCTTCTTAAAGTACTACCTTATATATTTCTTTAAAACCTTACAATATAACGTTGATTCATACTTCCATAAATACAATATAAAAAACACACAAAGAATATATATATATATATATATATATATATATATATATATATATATATATATATATATAAAAATATACACACTACCTATATATATAAATAAATAATTGTTAAATACCAAAATTTGAATTTGATATATTTAAATAACAGCCTTGTCCTCAAAATTTATGTGAACGCGTAATTATACAATCCGCAACCTTAAACGTAACTTTTTATATATTTATTAAAAACTTCATTTAAAAATATTCATACCTGCTTATTGTATATACTATAACTTAAAGTGATAATATTAATATTAATAAGGAACATAATAACAGAACACAAACTTAATAAACATTCATGTTATATAGATATAATTTTGAATATAATTTAAAGTGGTCGAAATAATAAACAAAAATTCATTTATACATACTCATATTAGTAATTTTTAAGTAGAAAGTATTCTGGTAAGACATAAGGGTGATTTTAATATTATACTGCAAATAGGGGCATGCATATGTAGACATCCATAAGGTAGCGAATATAATTATTTTTAATTATTTTTATATTATATTTTTATATTATTTTATATATCCTTTGTGTGTTTTTTATATTGTATTTATGGAAGTATGGATCAACGTTATATTGTAAGGTTTTAAAGAAATATATAAGGTAGTACTTTAAGAAGGATAATTGCATAATTAATTAATGAATGCACGTCTATAAAAAGACGCTATGTTAACATTTTATTTTGTCTTATGAAGGTGAGGCACTGACCTCACCGAAAGCGCTCATTAAACCAGGATTTTAAACACTTAATACCCTGTCGAATAATCTTTCTTGGCAATGAGCATCATGAATATGCAGTTAGGGCTACTGCTCATTGCACTAGCATGTAAACTTTGTGTAGGCTTCCACAAAGTTTACACGGAGCTTATTGAATCCCTGGGACAGTGTCAACTAATGAAAATCAGGCTGGTCAAGTTTGCGTTCCCAACTTTTTTACTTACATTTGGAAGATTTAAACTGCCAATAAAATTAACAAATATTGGGTCTGCACCTTTTTCCTCTACATTTGGAAAATTTTAAACTGCCAAAAAGATGATTTTAGGAAAATTTATAGATGGCATGAAACTGAACTAAATGATTACAAACATACAAGACATTGTGAGATTTCAAAGAACTCAGACCATAGTTGGGATTCAGAGTATCACCATAGGACTATTCATTTATAATTTTACTGATTTCATACTGAATAAACCTACTTGACAAATTTTTCCTTTTCAGTGGTGGCCCAGGTGCACTGCCCAGTTAAGAGACTTGTTCAGAATTATTTCCACTTTGAATTATAACCTTCTGCTCATATTATGTATATGAGCCTTAACTGTGTAGCTGTAAAATATTTCAAATCAGATAAACCTAAGCTTCCTTGTTCTGTTGGAAGGATCAACTTAACTCTTGCCCTCTTTCCCGCCCAGATAAATTTCTTCAATTCTTTATTAATTATTGTCTACAACATGTCCTTGGGCTGATAAAAGTAGGCCTGACCCATATATATGACTAAAGGGGCTAAAAACATTCTGACTGCTTATACCTTATTATCTGTATCTATAAATAAGAGTTTCCAGTTTCTCAGTTTTTGTATTATATTTCGTTTAGTGTCTTCCCACATATCTTTAGCTGACATAACAGAAGCCTTTTTAATCCATACTCCTACGTACTTCATCTTATCATGTCCACATAAATATAGGTATTGCTGAACTAATTAGTGTATGGGTGCATAATTCATGACAATAGCTTTTGTTTTATCTTCATTAATTTTATATCACGAAAAGACTTGAAACTGTCTGAGAATGTTCCACAACACTGAGATGTCCTTTTCTGGATTTATCAGGTACAAAATTATATCATCTACAAAACAAAGACAACTTTTCTTGATTACCATATCAATTATATCTCTGCATTTCTAAGTTCCTTATTTTCTTTGCTAAGGGTTCTAAATATAAAGCAAATAACAAAGAGGAAATAAGACATGTGGCATTTAACAAAATTTGCCATTTTATCTCTCTCTCCCCCAGTAGGGTCCTGATATTCCCTCCCCTGGGAGAGAAAGAAATAAAATGGCAAATTTTCTTAAATGCCACAGTATATCCAGGTATTAATGATAGTATTACAATCAAGCCTATACATGAAGCAAGATTGCAATATACTACAACATATTGTACTGATGTCACTATTAATATTCTTTTACAAAATTAAGTATGCATTTCCTCCCATTCAATTTGGTATGTTTTTGTTACACCTTTAAATGAATTACATACCTTAACATTTTTTTAAATGGAACAATGAGCTTTTTTCATATAGTTATGTATTTTCTCCCTTTCAAATTGGTGTGTTTTTGTTGCATTTTTAAAATGAATTATATTCTATAATATTTTTAAATCGAACAATGAGTTTTACCTAGCAAGTGCACTTTAGCAAGTCATTTGATTAATTAATTAATTTAGTTTGGTGATTGGTTGCAAGTGCATATTTAAATCAATTGTAAGCTTCATTTTATGTTCTGATGAAGTCTACTAGATGTAGATGAAAGCACTTAACTATTGATTTCAGTTCTGTATTAAATAAAAGAGCATTTTTTATTCGGTTCCTGACTGGGCTCTGTGGATCTATGATACTATTGTTACAGTGATAGTTCTGTTTGTTACATATTTTGGAGTTATTTTGCTGTATTGTACTTGTTTTTAATTTATATTACTTCTTAACTGCATCTCTTTCTCTTTTATTTTGACTCTATTTTTAAACTCCGTTTTCATTTTATCCCAGTCACTAGCTGTAACTTCTGAAGATATTTCGATCTTCCCTAATAGCTCATGAATAATTTCCACTAACCATTCCTTAAATTCTTCTCTTTTTAACAGGTAGGTGGGAAGATGCCAGTGTCTTATTTTTAATTTATTACCCTGCATTTTTATCTTAGTTTTATTGGTGAGTGATCAGAAATAGTTATTGGATATGTGTCAAAGCTTTCAATTAAATGCACATGTTCCTGCAAAATATAATTTTATCTAACCTCGCCCAGTTATTGTACCTTGGGGAATAATATCTAAATTCTGTCCAAGTTCCTACTACTGAATTCACATCTTTCATACCAAATAGTTTCATAAATGTCTTCAGAAATCTGCTCTCTTTTGTTATTATATCATTTCTAGGATCCCTGAAACATCCTCAGTATTGCAAATCAAATTCCAGTCCCCACCTATAAATAATATTCCCTGCTGAAAACTGATTATTTCTCCCAAACTTTTCTTAAGCTCTATAATAACAGTTTTCAATGAAATATAAATACATAAACAGCAATAAGATAAACGTTCCCTCCAGTGTAAATACCTCTCGGCTCACGATAATGTAAGCAATAAAAGTCCCAAGTAAAAAAGCTTAGAGATAACCAAGGCGTCTGGATATTTCCACCATAAACTATCCACCGAATAAAATAAGGCGTTGAAATTGTAAGGATAAAACAAGGTCTATATTTATTTCGTATACAAATGGTAAGCGCTTTCACTATAGCTTCATCAGACCGTTAAAATTTGAAATAACTCATTAGCCTGCTGTACATACATCACATGCTGACTACAATTATCCAGTTATGATTTTAAAGTGACACAAATCTTTCTCAATAAAAACAGCTTGGTTAAAAACATTTTTGCACTCAAATAGCCTTATTGTAAAAATTATTACATAGACATTGCGAGTGTAATCACTAGATCCTAACATTGCCGGTGCATATGAAGATGTACATCTAAAAACTACACATAAAAAAACAGCGCTAACTAAATCAAAGCATATAGCAATTTAAATATGTTTGCGCTATCATAGGATACATTTATTCCTTGGTAGCTGCTGAATACCTACATAATTCTCCTTTTGCAGCAGCTAGTCATTCTTATATAAAACAACTTAACTATATTACACATAAAAATGAAATTCAAATAAACATACTACTAGTCTGTATATTTAACACTATTTGTTCTACGACTGCTCATTCCATAAAAGACAACATTGTACATAGTATATATATATATATATATATATATATATATATATATATATATATATATATGCAAATAACAAAATATTATTTGTACATGCGTCCGATCTAGATATTATACGTGAATCATAAATCTCCCTCCAAGGTATTATGCACATATATGTTTAGAATAGATTCATACCATCTACAAGCATTGTAAACTATGAAATTCAGACCTAGTTTATGGTATGGAAAATCATAGTCTATACATCGCCTGAATAAAAAGTGCATGTATAACTAATATTGATTAACATCCAGCTCCTATGTCCCCAATAGTCTGAACTAATCAGTAGTGAACTAAATGTACCTAAATAATCATGTACGTCTCATAATTTTCTCCCGCTGCTTATTGCTAGGGATCCTAAACAATATATAAGGCATATATCAAAACTATGAGACAGTAAACTTGAAGTGATAATGGGAGAAACACATATGTTCATAGTATACAACAGTGAAAATTGGTCGGATACTAAGTAAAGCCCCAAAAGTGCTTACTAAAATACAGAATCTATATATATATGAAGAATAAAAGCTTCACCCTCTGGCAATGCTGTATAGTCTATTCATACAGGGATTATTAGACAATTACAAGTATGATTATGCCACTTTCAGACGTCTGGCTCTAAGTGTAGGTTTAATAGAGGCCCTTTCATTTAGGCCCTTACCCTTGTCTGCCCTTAATCTCATTATCCAATTGACTTCTTTTCTCTCAGTATTATTACGAATATTCCCCTCTCTTATTATGGGAATTATACTATCCATTACCATAAATATGAATGTGTGTTTAGGTCCTTCTATATTAACATGTTTAGCTAAAGCATTAGTAGTATGACCTATCCTTATGGCATAAAGGTGTTCCCTTATTCTAGTCCGAAGCATCCTATTAGTTTTTCCAACATAGAATGCTTGGCATTCCTGACATATTGCCAAGTATACTATGTGCTCAGTGCTGCAAATGGCAGAAACTTGGAAACGATAAACTTATCCAGTGTTGGGATGCATAAAAGTATCTCCTGTGGCAATGTGTATACACAAATTACATTTTCCACAAGGATTGGTACCAGTATAAATCTGATGGTCTGATTTCTTTACTGGATAACATAGAAGGCTTTCAAGATTAGGTTTATTCTTATATTGAAACCTGGGTTTGTCACCTACTAACTGTTTAATATCTTCATTACTTGTTAGTACACAGTTTTGTGAAGTTCATCTCTCTCTCTCTCTCTCTGCCGGTATGATTGCACTTTTACTAATATAAGTCTTGGCTGCATTTTAATGGCCAGTTTTGAAGAATACACTCAATATCCCCTTTCAGTAAACAGACTCTGCTGCTGTGAAACACCAGTCCAGTTGTTTATTTGTGCTTTCATAAAATTAATATAGTGTGTTCCTTTCAGTTTCTCTGGTACAGCAGAAAATCTTAGGTTTTCTTTGTGTGTTCTGTCTTCTAACTGTCCAGTTGTTTTAACAGTTCTTCTTGAGAAACATTATGTTCAGCCAGATTTTTCTTCATGTCTACCTCTGATTTTTGCAGTTTTATCAGTTCATCTTCTGAATGGCTAATTAAAACTTTTTTCCATTTTTCCAGCTTTTGTTGTTTGAAAAGATATATTATTTCAATGCTTCATTTATTTTAATCATCTCTGAGTACATTTGATTTATTTTTCTTCCTCTAAATTACTGGAAGCAATCTCTTGAATCAAAGCTGTATCTGGAACTGCTTTTTGCTGAACAAATGTAGAATCCTTCTGAGACAGTGTCTTCTTTTCACTTTTTCTGGTTGCGTTTCTTTCAGGTTTTCCAAATTACTTCTTTGTTGGAATCCTGATGCAGTATTTACTATCCAGTAAGTGAAGTTTACACACACACACACACACACACACACACACACACACACACACACACACACACACACACACACACACACACAACATTTTCAATGGAACTCCTTTTTCTCAGTTGCTGTTTTCACACTGGGAGAGCTGATGTGCTGTTGATCAGTGGCCAGCCATCTTGGAAATCAGTTTTAGATAGTCTTGATTGCATTTTATACTCTTACAGCATACATGCTAGCCAGCTGTAAATCTCTGTTGTACCATCCTCTTATAGATCACATAATATGAATCTGTAACTATGGATATGCACTTTCCTACTATCTCTGCAGCCAGTTTGGTGGATATGGGTGTCCTGAGGCAGTATAGCAATTGTCTCATGTTTACTGACAGACACCTAATTCTTAAACTGATATAATATGTGAGAGTGTACTTACACAATGCCACTGGAGGAAAGGCTCTCACATATAAACACTTATAATAACAAGTAGGTTGATGAAACACAAACACTGCACCCACCACACATAGTATAAATCAGATACACAGACTCACATATTCTAAGGCTCTTAAATCTAGTCTTCCTAAATCCCAACTGTCATCCTTCTGCACAAGATGGACCATCTACAGACCCAGGTAACTACAGAACCATAAGTCTTACTAACCTCATATGCAAAGCCATGGAAAACATTAACATGGAAATAATAAACACTAACATAGGAAATCTTCAGACACTTGCTCCAACCCAGTGTGATGTTGTCAAGAGTAGGTCATGCCTGAATTCAACAGGGGAACTTCCAAGATGGCCGCACATTGATTAACAGCTTAATTCCTCCTTAAATTCTCCCAGTGTGAAAACAGAAACTTAGCACAGAAAGCCAGTGGACCTGGATTTCTGAGTACATTTATGTAAATGGCTAATAAGTGCACTACCTGGATGGCTGGAAAAAAGACATACAGTGGTCCTGAATAAAAATCAGCTACAGTAGGTGATGGAAAAACACTGACTGGGAAAAGTACTGTAGCTGTTCAGCAAAATGCAGTGCAAGCTCCAGGCATGACTTCCAATAACCTTGAGGAAACTATAAAGCAAGCAACTGCACACAGACCTGATCAAAATAAATGAAGCACTGATGGAGTTTGTCAACTCAAGCAATAAAAGGCTGTAAAAATGGAAGCAGCTTTAAACAGATACTCAGATAAGGTGATGAAACTGCAAAACTCACAGGTCAAAATGAAGAAAAGGCTGGCAGAATATGAGACTGCACAAGAAGAGATGTTTCAGAGGACAAAACATGTAGGGAAAACCTGAGACTTTCTGCTGTACTTGAGAAGCTGGAAGGAACAGACTGTATTAATTTCATGAAAGCACAAATAAGCAACTGGACTGGTACTCCACAAAATGAATTGTTAATTGAAAGGGCACATCTTGTGTATGCTCCAAACCTGGCTATGAGAAAGCAACCTTGACCTTTAATAGTAAACATGTAATCTTACCAGCAGAAAAAGTTGATTCTGACAAAACTGTGGCAGAAGGACAAAGTAGTAAAAGTGGGAGACATCAGAGTGTTTGTGGAGAATGACTACTCATTTTACACCAGGCAGAAGAGGAATACATTTATTCCACCATTTAGGGAATGTCAAGAAGCAGGCATGAGATTCAAACTGCTGTACCCAGCTATCTTCAAAATATTTTTTGCTGGAGTAACAAAAACATTTTTTGATGAAGTATATGTTAAGGAAGAAATACAAAAGTTTGCTCAACAAAAAGTGAGCTGTGAAACAGAAGTAGATACTGCTTCTTGTTCTTCTGGTAATAAAGACCACAGAAAGAATGTGCCAGTGATACTTTTCCCAGTGTTTCAATGGAAAATGCTTGAGAGAGGGGAAAAAAGCACAGGAGTTGACTAGAAGAACTGAGAGTGCACTGGCGATGAAGCAGAGACAGGGTTTGGGAGAATGAGATGAACAGGAATAGAACAAGAGAATCTGGAAAAATTGGACTTTCTTGGACTTTGTTAAACTTGTAGGAGACTCTAAACCATATTTTCTACTTGATGTCATTAATGTTCAGAAAAAAAAAAAAAAACAGGAGAAGGGAAGAGGAGGGAGAAAGTTAACTGTAAGTAATACAAAATGTTTAATAGTTTTATTGAAGTGGTGCATGATTTTCTTTACATGTTATAAAATAAAGTTTGTTTCAGTTATGTTTAAGTGTAATGGGGATACTAATGTAAATAAGTGCTACTGTTTTTTTCTTTTTATTTCTTTCTCCCTTCTTCTCTCTTTCTCCTTGTTTAGTTTTAAGAAATGTAAGCACTGCAATGTAAAAAGAACTTTAAAAGAGGATGACAAAAGACAAATTAGTTTGTCTTTTCTCATTCTTGCATAAGGGAATGACTGCTGGGTTAAGGCAATTAGCTTTATTTAGTAACATGTTTTAACAGAAAGCAAATAAATGAAAAAGAATATTGAATATTATAAGGCTTTTTTCTAGCAAACAGTTTTGTATCTGGTTGTCATGTCACTAGCAGACAATATGATAAAGAGAAATGGCTTGGAGAAGATGTTTTCTGAAAGGATTCAAGTTTTTTTCCCAGATGAGAGAGCTATAAAGATAAAGCAAAACCAGATAGCACTTAATAGAATCACAGGCAGCACCATACGTCTTAGCATGGATAATCTTTCTTTCTGTTTAGCGCAAGTCTGTGTGTGTGGCTGTCAGTTTGGAAATTTCTTCCTATTAGGAGGGTAAATGTTCAATAGTTGAAGATGTACATAGTTTTGTGTGTTCATTGGTTCATAGGTGTGTACTAGGCTAATGGCCCTGGAGCCTTTACAAGCTTAGCCCATAGAAGTGCCCTGGAATCATGCTGCTCGACATTAGTTTCCAGTGCCTCTATCAAGTAGAGCCACTGGAATGCTCCCCGGCATGAACTTTCTATTTCCCATTCACTCATCAAGATTTCTCTTGAAGAGGGCCAGTGAGGTGCTCTGCTTGACATGTATGGGGAGCCTATTCCAGAGCATGGGCAGTCCCTGGGATATGAACCTGTTCCTCTGGCATGTTCTGTTGATTGTGGTAATGAGGTTGAGGTCTCTGGAGTGTGTGGTACAGAGGGATTGGGATTTCTTTAGGTGTAGCATTTCTAACAGAGCTGGGTCAGACATGGCTTTGTAAGTCAAGCAGAGATCGCCTCTTAGAAGGTGATATGAGAATGAAAAAAGCTGGAGTCTTTTGAGTCTATCCATGTAGGACATGTGTTTGAGGCCTAGGATCCTCTTTGTGAGGTACTTTTCTGGCATCTCCAGCTGCAGGTATCTAATGAGGTATATGCCAAATGGGGCATTATACTCAATGATTGGTCTAATGAGGGAAGAGGAGAGAGAGAGAGAGAGAGAAAGAGATGATAACCTCTTTATTCCTGGATGCAAAACTTTTGGTAATGAGATGTGCCTCACAGAAGGACTTCTGACCACAGTGGCAATGCAGTGGTCGAAGGAGAAGTTACTGTCAACCTGTGTCTCCAGATCTCTTATATCATCTTCAGTGTTCAGTGGACTATCATTGATGTGATAACTTGTGGGAACTGAGTTTTTCCCAAAGGGAATGATGACATATTTTTTGGTATTGAGCTTAAGACCACGGCTTTGACACCAGTCGTTTGTCTCTTTCTGTAGAATGCCTGCATTACTTGGGGAGTTAATAATGGTTCCCAGTTTGCAAACATCAATGAACTTGGCCAGCGTCCCCCCATGTTGCCCTGTCCTTCTGAGAAGTAGATGCCAAACAGGAGATGACCCAGGACCGATCCTTGTGGGACTCCACTTGTGACTGGTCAGCAGTCTGACTTGGAGTCTACTACTTTCACACTGTGGGATCCATTTGTGAGCCAGTTTGCATCCCATCTAGTGATATAGGGGTTGATGCCTAGTTTGGTGAGTCTATTTATAATTCCTGAGTGGGGAATGTTGTTGTTAAGTTAATAGGTTTTAGGGGGTATTAGGAGTGTGTGTATTTTTGTTTGATGGTTTTCTGTAAAACCAAAAGTTCTGCAAGATGTGACATAGGCTTAAATGGAGATGACAAGAAACAATTGCATAAAAGATTAACTTGCCAAACAACGCATACAAGCATATAAATAGGAGGATTTGGATTTGTTTCTGGAATTTCTGTCAAAATAATATCAAGATAATTTTATAGACTTCCTCATAAATTTTCTCTCTGAATTAGCATGACCTTTATACCTTCGGCACATTTTACTGGGTTCCTTTTTTCAGAATTATGATTTAAACCACATTTTAATGAATCCATTCAAACAGAACAATGTTATTGTCATCTGTTTGAGCACTCTGTCATTTGACCATTGATGTGTTATACTTCTGCCTATTGGTAAAATGTCCACTGCTGCTACTACTGTTTAATCAATCTTCCACTTCTAGACACAAATAGTCAAGAAATCCAAACGTCTAGACAGCCAATATAATATTACAGCAAGCACTGTGAAATATATTATCTAACATACAATAAACATCATACAACATATTATTTAGCAGGTTAAATTGACAAAAACTCACAGTTGCATTTTTGTTCAGACTTGGCCCTGCAAGTATGCAAAGTCATCTCAGCACAGTACCCAAAATAAATTCATTACATTCAGTAACAACTCACTATTTGCTGCTGGTAAAAAGAATGTCATAAAACAAATTTTTGCCAAGCAAAAATATTTATTCATCTGCAACATAACTTAAGGAATGCAATGAAGACCCATAAAGAGAAAAATAACTGTGTACTATAATTTAAATGGGTACCTATACCTATCAGAAGTATGACTTATGGATCTGCAGAATTCCAGTTTTACTACACACTTCATGAAACAGTGATGTTATTGTCTAAATTTAAATGTAACACTAACCAGGTTCTAACCTTACATGCTCTTGACATTTAATACTGCCTGCTTTTATTTCTGCTATAATAGTAGTAACATATTCCCCCCTTTTGAATTGGTGGCAACTCTGTGTTACTGTAAGTTGTCTACATTACTTGTTCATGCAATACCATCTGTACTAAGATATTTAATAATTTCTGTAATAGCAGCTCATGTAACCCTGTTTGTACCAATTTATTGCGGATTTGCTTGGTTTTATTTCTACAAATCTTTTGGGTTTCTAATAGCTTGACAGGAATAATGAACCCCATTCCTAAGTTAGGGTATAATTAGCTGTTTGACATGTGTTATGGCTAAAAAGTATCTTTGGACAAGGTAAAACTCATTCCCTTTCTCTCTAAATATACTAACTCCAAGGTCACATTAAAGGGAAAACTTAGCTTTACAGGAAAACAAGGTATTCTCTGTCCTCCAAGGTAGGGCAACCATGAGGTTTGAATGTAGGGGGCACAGTCACCATACAAAAACCTTGAATTAAAGCAGTATTATCTTAGTACAGTTATTGTACACTGGAAATAATTGTGCCACGTTTCAGCTTCTTGAACAGCTTTGCTATTAGTAAGACTAAATATGAGGTTCTCATTTTTCCTTATATTTGAGTGGCTGTGGTGGTGCAACAGTTAGCATTGTCACCTCACAGCAAGAGATTCTCCTATTTGATTCTTGGCTGAGGTGCCTTCTGTGAGAAGTCTGCATGTCCTCCCTGCACTTGTGTGGGTTTCCTCTGGGTGCTCTGGTTTCCTCCCACATTCCAAAAACATGCAGTAGGTGGATTGGACATGCTAAATTGGCTGCAGGTGTGAGTTAGTGCTATAGATGAACTACTGTGGCAGGGCTAGTCAACTGATAGTGTAAACCTTGGCTTGAGATGATTGTCATGGTTGAAGTGACACTCTGACCCCATGTGGGAAAAAGGGGTTGTGGAATGGATGGATGGATTTTTCCTTATGTTCATTTTTTAGCAAATAAAACTTTAATGATTTATTGCATTGGCACAGGCAACCCCATTTCACTGTCCCTCACACATATTCACACACCTCTTACCTGTTTTTTTAGTGTACAGAAGGCCCCTGATGTGTCTAGAGACAGATCTAGCCCAAGGCGACCGAAGGAACTGCCTCATGCATGCTGGCTGTTGAGGGCCTGCCTGAATTTAAAGCAAAACAAAAATAAACATATTACCCTTAAAAAGAAGGCTCTGTTTAAGGAAAAAGCAGGATGTACAGGCAGTGAGTGCAATGTGTGTCCATAATACCCTGGTTAGGGGCAATGTCTACTTAAGTGACTGTGCTCAGAGTAAACCTTGAAACTTAAATACTAGGAGGCTGGAGCCTTAGACCACCACACCAACTATCAGGCCTCTTTTAGCTTATTTATTTATTATTTTTTTTTTTTTTGCTTTTGTTTTTTAAATCACTGAGGATTGCAGTCAGTTAATAGTTATAGATGGTTCATTGTCAGTGGTGCAACAGGTAGCACACTCCTCTTTGGTGCAGAAGGCTGTGGTTTCTATTCCCACACCAAGGAGATCAATTACTGATACTGCAGTGCAGTGTAAGGATATGCTGGACTCTTGACTGTGTGTTGTCCTTTGGATAAGACTTTAAACCAGATCCCATCTGCTTGAGTTGGTGGTAGCTCAGATGGATGTAAAGGATGCAGCACCTATTGATATATACATTACATATTATTTACATATTTATATATTTTTTAGTAAAATGATTGCACTAGTAGGTGGTAATAGAATACAGTTTAGAACTGCATATAATGATAATATTACCTTTGAAATTAATTTAAACAGGGTTGTGTCACTTTAAAGATTTTAAAAGTTGGTGTAATTAAGATAAAAAGGTTTATTTATGTTGAGAATATGTTCTTATTGGCTAATTAATTAATTAATATCAATTAGCTTTGTTGGGAAAGTTGTATATAAAGCAACTGAAAAATTTTAGTTGTTATCTTGATAAAGCCCGGGAGGACCTGGGTGAAAGTGCTTGTTTTGAATTTTATGCTGTTCGCTGACGAATCTGTGGATTTTATTGTTGGATTAAAAGGTTTCTTCGCAATACCTTGGTCTTTGGCCATGACTTTTCCTGTTTTACCTGGTCGGGTTATTGTGCTTGGATTCAGATTGTGACATATTTATATATTTATATTATTTAAATCTATTTATGAATCTCCGTACATTATAAACTTCAGTTTAAGCATCCCCCACTCTTTTATCACAAACAAAACATTATTTTCTTTAGAATCTTTGTCAAAGTCCATTTTCCATTGTATTTAATTTCATTTAGTCTTTCGTTCCATATAGTCCATGAAACATAAAATATTACTTGGTCCATTTTCTTCACTTCTTCCTGTTTTCATGCTCCAGTACCATAATAACGAAATTCTATTATGTCCATATTTATTTGCTCAAATTTTAACAAACATTTCACCCTATTATATTTAACATATTTCTTTCCACAAATTATCAACTCTGTCACATTTCAAAAACACATGCTTAGTAGTCTCAAACTTTCTACAATTATTATGTAGTCTATCTTGCTTTTTCTTGTATGGCATAGCTGTTTTAGCTGGCAACTTTCTAATAGACAATCTTCATTAAAATCATTACATTCTTTAATATTTTTATAGTTATTATAATATCTCATAAGTATGGCTTTTTTCTTATCTATTTCAAAATTTTTCCATGGATCAAGGCAATAAAATGCTTTCATAATAGTTAAGTACCATTCATTTGTATTTTTCTCACATATATTATTTTTTATATTTCATAACACAATTTTGTTTTGATACTCTTTCATCTCTTCATTCACAATCCTTTTACTTCTTTTTTTTAACTTCCATTCCTTCCCACAGTTCTTTGTGTTTATAATATAGTACCATTTCTATCAAGTTTTTATTTTCCTTCATAATTCATTTTAATATTTTATATAAAATTAAAGATGCTGCATGTACTACTGGGTTTATTAAACCCAAGCCTCCTTGCTCTTATTTCATATATAGAATCCCTCTCTAGACTGGATTCAGTCTAGAGCCCCATATAAAAAAAAATATATAATCATCATTAGTTCCTTTTCATACATTCTAGGAATCATGTAGATGTTAGCAACATAAGCTATTTTTTCCTATTGCCATGGTGTTCAACAAGTGTGCTTTTTTCTATATGAAAATATATATGATTTCCAAAAAAAGGTCATATCCTTTACTTCTTTGAGTACATTATTCCATTGCTGTTATCTGTATTCATTCCTTCCAAATATTATTCCTAAGACATCTATATTTTTTCATTGAACTCAATACCTCCTATTATACCTTCAAAATCAAATAATTTACTTTTCTCTTTATTTATACGTAAACCTATTTTTTAATTTATACCTAATTTTTCATTTACTTCTTCTATCCATACTTTATTTTTAACAATTAATACACTATCATCTGCATAATTATACATTATTGGCAAGTGTACTTCCTTCATCATTTTGTATCCACCACTACTTAACATTTTATTAATTTCCTTCACTATTACATTCATACCTAATGAGAAAATTGTACTACTAGCTGGGCAGCCCTGCTTTATTCCACATTCTATTTTTAATTCTTCCCCAATCCAACCATTTACATTTAGTTTCACATGGTTCCTTTCATAAACAGATTTTATTACTTGTAATATTTTTACTTACATTATATGCCTGCAAAATTCACCATAATTATTTATATTAAATATTATCATAGACTTTACTTATATCCCCTATCATAGCCTTTGCTTCTACATTTTTATGATATATTCAATTATTTATCTTATTATCCATAATAACTCGACTTCCATTTCCTTTTCTTCCAAATACATTTTGGTCATATATTCTATCCATTTTTGTAACTTTTTTGTTATTATTCTCATAAAAAAATTATAATCCAAATTATTTAATGTTATAGGTCTCCAATTTTTATCTCCACTTTGTTTCCTTTTTTTAAATATAAATGTTATAACTCCTGTACACATTTCTTTCTCTTTAATTCCAGTTTCTAACCATTCATTTGTAACTTCTATAAAAATTATTTTTTGCCACTGCTTCATTTTTTTATACATACCATATTCAATTCTATCCAGTCCTGTTGCACAATTCATGTTAATATTTTTTAGAATTTCATTAAATTTTTTCATAGTTATTTTTTGTTCTAAACACTCATTATCTTCGTTATTTATTTTTTTACCTTTATAAATTTGTTCTATGTTTTTTCTCTTTTAACAAATAATTGCAATGCATATTCTTTAATTACTTTGTATCTTCGTTCTTGCTGTCTTATTTGCTTACCTTCATTATTTTTTAATTTTCTTATTATTTTTCCTTCTTTTATTATTTTACTCAAATGTGGTGCTACCTCTTTTCTTTTCTTGTAAACAATATTTTGTTTATATAAGAAGTTGTTAATTTTAATTTGATTCATTTTTTACAGTTCTCTTGCTTTTTTATAAAAATATTTTTTTTTCTAATAAGTCAATGTTTCTTTACTTAATATCTTATATCTCTCATTTTCTTTTCTTCTCTTTTTCATTATACATTCTAAAAACACTTTTTTATATTTCTCTTTACATTTTTAAAGCCACCAAACACTCAAATTTGCATAAAACTCTCTCATATATATTATCATATATGATTTTTCCATAATTCCATAAGTTCTTTTTTCTTCCAAATCTAGTTCCTTTTTATTAATTCTTTTTATTCATTTTCCTATTCTTATATATTCTTCATTTTCCTATACTTTAACCCATATAGTCACATGATCTGAACATCCAGCATACTTAATTCCTTTTTTTTTACTTTTAAATTAGCAGCTATTAAAAATAATCAATTTATGTCCTAATTTCATTCCTTTTGTAGGTCCAGTGGTTATTCTCCCATACATTTAACTTTCCACTTCTCATAATTTCTTTAACCATTTTAACATCACAATTGCCCTTATTTTTTCTTATATCATAATTAAAATCACCCACCACTATAATGTCCATATTTACACAAACATATTCAAGAATATTTCTAAACATCATCTCTCTCTTTTTTGTTACATATGCATATAAAGCTATAATTCTATACACATATTTTTTCCATCTCAAGTCTATTACCATAATTTGTCCTAGTTCCACTATGGTTACATCCAACATTTTAATGCTTTTTTGACATAATATACCTATGCCGAGCATGTTTCTTTCCCCATGTTCCAAAGTACCACACCATTCCAAAGTTTTTCATTTTGTATTCTTTCTTCCTCTGTTAATAATCTGATATCTTCAAAAATAATAATATGTGCATCTACTGCAGCACACCATTGTAATATACCTATTCTCCTGTTAAGATTTTTCATACTGTTCACACTTAAAGCTAATATTTTCAGCTTTTAAAAACAGTTAATATAATAAAATGTTTACCCCTTTCCTTTCTTATTTTATCTAAGCATTATACTTTTGAATTTTCTTTTCCTTTCTTTAACTCTTTTCCCTATCAAATTCTTTTTATTTCATACTGTGTGCCAGTCAGCTTCTTCCTCATGTCTCCAGTTTCCTTTTCCTTGTTACTTTCTTTAACTTCATGTATAACCTCTTTATCAGTCACGTCTTTGTGAACATTTTCTTGTATAACACATTCTTCTATCTCTTCCTCCTGTATAACTTAATTTTCATTTTCTTGCACATTCATTTCACATGCTAGCCATGAATGACCAGTATTGCCACATTTTTGCACTTTAAATCACATATTTTGGATTATGCCATGTTTTACTACATAAATAACATATTTTTTAATCATATTAATTGATTAAATGATAATTTTTTCACAAAATAACAAGTCTTTGGTTGACCCCTGTTATTTCACAAAACCCCTATTACCATGAACATTAATAATACTAGGTACATACATAACATTATCATTTTCCATTTTTAGTATTACTCCACATTCCTATCTCACAGTCCATAGTCCTCTTTCATCATATATTTTTGCTGAGTCCATTACTTTTTAACATATAGTTAACAAATGTTCTTTCAGTTCTTTTGCTTCAATTTCAGTTCTAAACTGGATCATTATTCTTTTTTTTGTTTGTAAAAAGCTAGCACCACTTATGGCCATGGATATATATTTTTCTTTTGTTCACATGCAGCCCAAAATTTTCCATGTCCTGCCCAGTCTCAAATATCAAATTACATAAAGTCACTTAATTAATTAAAATAAACGTTCTTACCTCTTTTGCTTTGATACCTAGAGGTGCTTATGACATTGTCCCAAACCTCATACATGTCCAAACTTTCTTCTTTTCCACTACTCACACATACTGTATACTTCTTTTTTCTTTCATTTCTTCTTTGTTCCTTCTCCAACAGTTTGCACATACGTTTTTGTCTCTGGAACTTTTTCTGGCACAATCTCTTCTTCTCCCTTTTCTTCTTCTATTTTTCCATGAAATTCCAGCTCCACTTTCTGGCTTACTTTGGTTTACCATTTCTTCCAAATAATCATCCTGCAACCCCCTCCCCCTGATTGCATGGTTGTAATTATGCATTTTTCAGAGGTAGCTTTCTTTCCTTCAATCTTCTCTGAAAGTTTTTCTCTGAATCCATCTCTGTTTCAGCTACAATCTTGTTTTTCTCACAGTCTTCTTTTTCTCCAGTGTCACTGTTTTTTTTGTGCATCCACATCATCGAAAAAAAAAACTTCTGGTAGTGATTCTACCATTTCAACTACATTCCCAGCAAACTTCATTCTAGTTTCAACTCAAGCTGAATCAGCCATGTTTTCTCAATATTTCTCCAGGCCAACTCCATGCCCGGAACAGGAACAGGAAGTCCATTGTGTCACACAAAAATGCTACCCCCTACTACCAAGAGTAGAGGAAGTTCCTTGATGCCCTGACCAGAATTCCCTTAGTAGTATAACTTATTAACACCTAAGGGGTTTGGAACATCACACCTCTAACAGCTTACACACATCATTACATTCCACAGCATTTTCTGAAAAAATCTACTTAAAAAGCATAAGAAACAAATGTAAATATTTTGTGATCAGTAAAAACTATTACGACTCTACAAATAGCAATGCTATCAGTAAGAAGTATTTTTACAGTGATAATAGTCAGTGCATTCATAGTCCCTCCCATAAATACTACAACATATTATAATGCACATGAACACAGAACTATATTTTTTACTAAACTCTCACAAATTGTCTTATCTTGGAAATCATACAACCTAGGCAAACATTGTTAGAAAACTTTTGTTAACCACACATAAGCTTTTACATGGCAGCTAGGAATTACTCTCTGAGTGCATGTTTATTGTGATATTTACCAAAATATGCAAATATATGCTTAATTGTATAATTAACAATATAAATAATGCTAAATATCTCTCAAGGTGTGCAACTTACAGTGCAAATATCAATGACAGTTTTCTTCAACAACATCTAATGTTTCACCTAATGCCATGTAATAGTTTACAAGTCACTTGTTTTAAAGTATTAAGTACATATGGAAATATTGCTTATTTTTATAATTATTAACAGACAAGTATCTCCAGTATAGTATAATATAAACAGGCATTGACAATAACGTTTCCAAAGTCCCACTATGATATTTCATACCACATCACTCATTAGCATGTAGGTCTCTCAGGTATGAAAATGTGAACATAAATATAAAATATGAATAATAAGTGGCAAACAGTGATTAATTGCTCTACTGCAGTATATTCTAGATTAACAATCTTAGTGACATTTTGTTAAAACTCCTTGCCCTTTCTAATCCTGTTTATTATTAGTTGGTAAGTCACTTAGTTAAAGTAACCAGATCCAAAAAGGTCTAGATGCCATAAGGAGCTATGGGTGTTAACTAGAAGTATACAAATTGTGCTATAGGCTTGTATGAGATACTTGCTACCTCAGGTCTCCCCTAAAAACAGGCCAGTAGCCTAATGGGACTAACCTAGTTAACAAAGAATAAATTAAAAAATAAAGAAAATACACATTGAGTCAAAATGAGTTACTCTGTTAACTTTTTTACTGGTTTAAACTAGTATGCTCTTACCTGTCTCCGGCTTTGTAGAACATGCCTGATTTTGCTTCATATTTATGCCCTGTTCTTGTGCAAGTCACTTAACCAGACAGCACTTTGGGCCAACTGGAAATCTAGGCTAGGCTCATAAATGGTCCCCTTGATTGCAAGCCTAGTACCTACCTATGAACCAGAGTACATATGGTATAAAGAAAGGAATGTAATTGTGGTAAATAGGAGCATCATTATATGAGCCATATTCTTTGGATGTGATCCTTGGCTTCCTTGTTCTGCTGAATGTTATGCTGAGAGTGTCTTTATTATTTCACTGTGAATATGAATAAACTGAACAGCATGAACTCTGTGGGTTTAATCTTAATAATATAACTAGGGATACACAGATACAGTTTTTCATTTAGCTTGTTATTTTTTTTGCAGGCACACAGGTATGAAATGCATTGTGTTTGGGCTACAATAACTTTTCTAGCACTTAGTGCAGATGAGTAAGGCTATGAGCTGTTAAAGATGTGCTTCCTATAGTTCTTGGTTTGATTCCTTCAGTCTTCATTTGTCCTCTGTGTGACTCTACCAAGTTGGTTCACCAGACAGTCCTCCTAGGCTGCTGCTGGAAGGGACATTTGTTTCCAATGGGGTGTCCCAGGCTGTTAGCAAATGCATTACAGATTTGTCTTTTGAATTACTCAGCACTTCACATTGACACTAATGAGTACTTTACTATATGCTATATGAGTATGAATCCCAGCACAGCTCTTGAAGTTTAATTGGTTGCCAGATACATGCTCACTAAATGTAAGCTTAAAGGGAAAATACGTTTACTACTTCTCATGCTAAGTCTGTTTTTAATGTGAGAGTGTTTGGTTTGTTTAGAAAATAGCACTCAGTGTGTTTTTTTCTGTAAAATCTGAAATACAGGTTTTAGATGAAATCCAAATCACTGTGATCATTGTAAAAGTGAAGAAAATAGAACGTATACTGGCAGGTTTAAACAGTGTTTATGGTAAATACGAAGAGACGGCCAAGTAATGAGACACTGGTATGGCTGGAGGAGGGCTGATTCATTACCCTGACTAGGGCCCCAGTTCTCTGACTCTGGAGGTATGTGCTGCAACAGTACAGTATTATTAGCCATTCTTTAAGTAGGTCATATCTGTACTGAGTGATGTTTGATGGGATAGCTATTCTTCATGACAATAGAAGGCATAGGGAGGTCCAAAATGAGATGTAGATGTAATGCAAGCATGTAAACCTCCTCCCCCCAAAATACTTTTTAATGTCCTTATTATTATGATACTTGGAGAAAAGCTTTCTGTAGAAGTGACATGTTCAAAGTTTTCATCTTATTAAAATCATCAAACACATTCATAGGTTCCTAGGTTTTTATTAAGCTTACAGGTAAGGAAACCATCAAGAAGCTCAGCCATATCATTAAGTGTTGGTGGGAGATTAAAATTATTTCCCATTCAGTGTATTATCTCCACATATCCCAAGAGAAAGTTTGCAAACACTCATCTAGTCATCCAGATTGCTTTTAAATGGGGCCAGAAAGGGATATGTTGGAATAGCTATTTGTCACACTAGCCAATACTGTAAAGTGAGAGTTTAGGTCTTAGGAAGAAGTGTTTGCTTTGTCATCAGTTCTTTTTACGTGAAGGAGCACAAAGAGTGCAAGTTCATTCAGAACATGGAACGCTAAATAGAGATGACTCCTTAGGAGCCTCTACAAGACTTAACAGAGTGACAGATAGGGCTTTTATTCTATCAGAGTAGCTGAAATCTTTTTAGTAAGGAATGTATGAAGTTTCTCAAGTTGGTTTAGGTACTTCATGGAGGTGCATGCTAAGTAGGCATTATATTTAATGGTGGGCCTAATAAAGGATGAATAAAGTGAGAGTGTAATTTCTCTGGTCCTTGAAGAGATATCATGAAGTATAAATTGTGCCTGGTGGAAGGATTTTCTAACATGACAGAAATGTGCTGGTCAAAGGGAAGTTTGTTATTAATCTTTGATGACTGTGTTATAAATAAGTGGAAGGTTATCTACATAACATGTGGTGGTGATAGTGGATTTACCAAAGAATTCTATCTTGCATTGTTAGAATTGAAGGTAAGCCCACTGTTAACGCACTATGCATTTGCTTTGCCCATCCCTTACTAAAGAATTTGGCAATCAGAAGGGGATTTTCCTTTAAATAGCATTTATTAGAATATAATAATGATATCTGATACCATCCCAAGTTTGTAATCATTGGCACACTTGGTTTGCTGTAGTCCCTTCATATCAGCTTTCACATCAGAAAAGTACAAGTCAAAAAGGAGGGAGGCCAGGTAAGAGCACTGTGGAAACCAATAGCAATGTTTTTCTGCCTACAGTCAATACAGATTCTATCAGATAGACAGTTAGCTATCTAGTCAACTATGTATGGATTAATGTTGAGGTGGGAGAGTTTGTCAATAATCCTAGCATGGGGAAGACAGTTTTAAAGGTCTTGGTAAGGTCCAGGTGGATAGAAAGTGTCAAACGTCTTGGTGAGGTCCAAGTAGGCTGTATATACTGCATGCCCTTTAGCCATGTCCTCAATATGTTTATAGTTTGTCTGTAATGCAGCCGAGAGTCTGAAATAACAGTAGTGAAACTAAATAGGCCTGTAATTCCCAACCTCAGTGAAGAGGCCATCTTTATGCAAGTTCATTGCAACAGTTGTTCTGTACATCTCAGGGATGTTATAAGTGGATAGATGGTCCCGTATTGAAATGTCAGTGCTTGAAATGCAGAGTACTGACAAGTTAAAAAAAAAAAAGACTGAAAACACAGGAGAAGCATGACTCTTGTAAGTGCTCTTTCCCTTAAAACTTTTTTTTTTTGTCGGGGGGGCAAGCCCCTCTTGCACCCTTCACATGCCTGAACTTATATATACCCATTCCAATGATCGCCATACCTCAGAGAAAAGGAAATATTCCAAGAAATGGCATCTTAGACTTAGTATATGTAAATCCATTCTTTCAGCCATTCAGCCTTCATTTTTAGGACTCACTTTAGTGGGTCCCAATATTTCAATATATCACCTACTGGATGGACTCAGGTTGAAGAAATGTTGAGTGGTTTATTTAATGATTTCAAATAAACATAACATATATAAGAATTATACCTGGGGTTGCAAACTACCTTATTGTCAGCTGTTTGCAATAAATACACACAGCATCAATGGGACCGGACGGTGTCCCGGGCTGCATTTTACATGAGCTCCAAGAAGAACTGAACCCTCACTTAAAATCACTGATCAGTCTCAGCCTTACAACAGGATATGTACCCAAAAAATGGCATACAGCAACAGTGGTCTCACTCCATAAAGGTGGTGCCACAACGGACCCCGGAAACTATTGCCCTATAAGCCTAACTAGCCTGGTCTGCAAAGCTATGGAGCGTATCATCATGGAACTCATAAACAAAGACATTGGGAACCTCCAAACACTGGATCCTGCCCAGTTCGGCTTTGTTAAGGGCAGATCTTGTCTCTTGAACCTGGTCAATTTCTTTGAAACAGTCACCAAGGCCATAGATGAAGGGAAGGTATTCCACACAGCCTACCTTGACCTTGCAAAAGCCTTTGACACAATACCCCACTCGGGCATCATAAATAAGCTCACCAGCTTAAATATCAACCCCTATGTCACAAGATGGGTTGCAAACTGGCTTAGGGATAGAACCCACGTGGTCAGAATTGCAGGTGCCATGTTAGGCTCTAAACCAGTTACAAGTGGCGTCCCACAGGGCTCAGTCCTGGGACCTCTCTTGTTCGGTATACAGTTCTCTGAGGTACAGGCTAACACAGGAGGACTATGGCTGACAAAGTTTGCAGATGACTGCAAACTGGGGGCCATAATTGACTCACTGGCTGACACAAGCATCCTCCAAAAAGGTCTCACAGAGATGGATAACTGGTGCCAGAACCATGGCCTAAAGCTAAATGCCAAAAAGTGCATAGTCATCCCCTTTGGGAAAAACAAAGTGCCCACAAATTACCACATAGGTGGTAATCCATTAAGTACGGAAGAAGTAATTAGGGATTTGGGGTCCAAGTAGATTGCAATCTCTCCTTTGACAATCACATTGTCAAAGTGGTTAGAAAGACATTCTATATAGCCCACCTTATCATGAAGGGGTTCACATCTAGATCAAGAGAGGTCATTGTGCTTCTCTACTCATCACTCATCAGGCCCATAATTGAATACAATGCCCCATTTGGGATGTACCTTACCCGACACCTGCTATAACTAGATAGACCCCAAAAGTACCTCACCAAGAGGATCAAGGGACTCAAACAGATGCCCTACACAGTTAGGCTAAAGAAACTCCAGCTCTACTCAGTTGCTTACCGCCAATTCAGAGGCGATCTGTGCCTGATGTATAAAGCCATGTCCAACCCAGAATTAATGGACATGCTCCACCTCAAGAAATCCAAATCCATCAGAACTACACGCTCCAGTGACTTAAACCTCAGCACAGAAATAAACAGAACATGCTGGAGGGACAGATTCATATCCCAGAGGCTCCCCTCACTCTGGAACAAAATCCCAATCCATGTCAGACAGAGCCCCTCAATGACCCTCTTCAAGAAGAATCATGACGTTTGGATGGGAGATCGTAAATTTACCCCTGGGATCTCTTCTGTGTCCCTGCTAGACAGAGGCATGGTAAACTAACCTTAAATGGGCTATCTTCTGTGACCTACTATACAGAAGCACAGTAAACTAATCTAAGAAGGGTGGCGAAAGCCAAACACACTCTGGCTAGGCTTGTAAATGCCCTAGGGCAGATAGCCTAGTATCAACCTATGAACCTATGAACATGTACAATACTAATTATAATATAAATACTCAGTACCACTTAACCTCACGGGTACCCAGAGGGATCCACAGTGAGACCAGTGTTATTTAATGTATACGTCCTTCATACACTTAACCTCATAAGTACCAGAGGGATCCACAATGAAACCAGTGTTATTTAATGTATACAGGTACCAGAGGGACCCACAATGAGACCAGGGTTATTTAATGTATACGTCCTTCATACACTTAACCTCATGAGTGCCAGAGGGATCCACAATGAAACCAGTGTTATTTAATGTATACGGGTACCAGAGGGATCTACAATGAGGCCAGTGTTATTTAATGTATACTTCCTTCATACACTTAACCTGATGGGCAACAGAGGGATCCACAATGAGACCAGTGTTATTTAATGTATATGGGTACCAGAGGGATCCACAATGAGACCAGTGTTATTTAATGTATATGGGTACCAGAGGGATCCACAATGAGACCAGTATTATTTAATGTATATGGGTACCAGAGGGATCCACAATGAGACCAGTGTTATTTAATGTATACTTCCTTCATACACTTAACCTCATGGGCAACAGAGGGATCCACAATGAGACCAGTGTTATTTAATGTATATGGGTACCAGAGGGATCCACAATGAGACCAGTGTTATTTAATGTATATGGGTATCAGAGGGATGCACAATGAGACCAGTGTTATTTAATGTATATGGGTACCAGAGGGATCCGCAATGAGACCAGTGTTATTTAATGTATACTTCCTTCATACACTTAACCTCATGGTCAACAGAGGGATCCACAATGAGACCAGTGTTATTTAATGTATATGGGTACCAGAGGGATCCACAATGAGACCAGTGTTATTTAATGTATATGGGTACCAGAGGGATCCACAATGAGACCAGTGTTATTTAATGTATACTTCCTTCATACACTTAACCTCATGGTCAACAGAGGGATCCACAATGAGACCAGTGTTATTTAATGTATATGGGTACCAGAGGGATCCACAATGAGACCAGTGTTATTTAATGTATATGGGTACCAGAGGGATCCACAATGAGACCAGTGTTATTTAATGTATATGGGTACCAGAGGGCTCCACAATGAGACCATTGTTATTTAATGTATATGGGTATCAGAGGGATCCACAATGAGACCAGTGTTATTTAATGTATATGGGTATCAGAGGGATCCACAATGAGACCAGTGTTATTTAATGTATATGGGTACCAGAGGGATCCACAATGAGACCAGTGTTATTTAATGTATATGGGTACCAGAGGGATCCACAATGAGACCAGTGTTATTTAATGTATATGGGTACCAGAGGGATCCACAATGAGACCAGGGTTATTTAATGTATATGGGTACCAGAGGGCTCCACAATGAGACCATTGTTATTTAATGTATATGGGTATCAGAGGGATCCACAATGAGACCAGTGTTATTTAATGTATACTTCCTTCGTATACATTTTCACTTCTGAGTATGACATAATGAGCGTACCAATGATTTAAAACTCAGAAGCATACAGAACAATTCTCAGATAGATAGGTCATTGTAAAATAAATTGAATGACCTTTACAGATGGTGCTAAGGAAAAGCAAGTGATGTTTAGTAATACCAAAAGTAAAACGCTTCATCTCAGTCATAAAACCAAAAAGTTAGACATGCACTAGATTCTGATTTCCAGGAAAGTAGAGCATTCTTTACTGATGCAGAAATACTGATGGGTGAAAACATGACATTTGACAGAAAAATAGTGCTATTACCCAAGAGCCAAATAAACCTATTGTTTCAGATTTTTCAAGTTTTCATTACTAGTACTCCAGACTTCTTTTTTTTTTTTTTACATATCTTTGCTAGCTGTATGAAACCATATCTGGAATATAGGACATCAGTTTTATTTTACTTTTCTAAAAAATTATGCTGCAAACTACACAATTTTACTAAAAAGTTACAAGGTCTATAGAACTAGTCATATGTTTCAAGACTATAGTACTAGGTTAAACTTGAGACAGAAGATTTTTTGGGTAAGCAGAAAATTTGGGGATGAGTTCATTCTTGTTTCTTACTCTGTAAGTGACATATTTCTGAGATGATGTCTTGGCAAACAGACTTTTATGATCTAATATTATCTTAAAGTTGTATCCACATTGCAATTCAACCATAACAATGGTGCAATAGGCTGCACTCTCATCTTTGGTGCAGAAGGTTATGGGTTCTATTTCCACACTGGGTCACTGGCTAGATGGATTGCTGACACTGCAGTGCAGCATTGGGGAGGGGGGTGTAGTGGCTGCACTCCTGTCTGTGTTGCCCTTTGGATGAGCCATTAAACTGAGGTCCCATCTGCTTAAGGTGGTGGCAGTTCTGGTGGATGTAAAGGATCTCACCACACCTATTGAAAAGAGTAGGGGCCTTTTATTTAACACAACATTATAAAAAACATTATTTACATATTTACACAATTTATATATTTACAGGCACATATATACACATTTCTATTTTTTACTATTTATCAGTTTTTTATAATATCCTCATTGCTATTCATAGGTTCATAGGTTCATACTAGGCTATCTGCCCTAGGGCATTTATAAGCCTAGCCAGAGTGTGTTTGGCTTTCGCCACCCCTTGGAATGAGTATACTGTGCCCATTTTAAGGTTTAGTTTACTGTACCTCTGTCTGCCTGTTCTTCAATAATTGACCCCTACTCCTTCCACAACCATAATCTGATTTTTTGCAATATATCTGCCAAAATCCATTTCATGGTAAACACACTTTCATTCAGTCTTAAATTCCAAATAACCTATATTACATACAATAAATTCTTATATATCTTTATCACATATTCTTTATTCTTATTCTACAATATCCATATATGATATTGATATCATTAATATTCTCAAAATAATTTTTCTTCAAACAACTTTCTCCAGTTTCAGCATTCTTTTACATTACAGAAAATATGCTGTATTGTTTCTTTCTCCCCACAAAATAAATACATTCATTCAAGTTTATTTTTATATGGCATATCCCCCTTTACTGGTAACTTATTTATTATCAGTCTCCATAGGAAATCCTGACACTTTACTATTTTGGTACACCACTTTTTTCCCTCTTCATTACTTTTTTTGGTAAAATTTCCCACAGATTTACATAACAATATTGTTTTATCACTTTATCATACCACATCCTTCTGTCTTTCTCTACATCAGTTTTTATTTTCATTGTGAGTATTTTTCTTGATAATTTTAATAGCTTCATTTACATATTATTTTTCTCTTTTTCTTATTCTCATTTCCTGGAATTTTTGTACTTATATTTAAACATTCTCACTATTAATTTCTAATTTTCCTCCTTTATCCACTGTAATACTCTATGCAAGCTTAAAGAAGCAGTATAAACAACTGGATTTAGAAACTCCAATCCCACTTCATCTTCACTCATATACATCAAACCGTTTTTTTTTTCACTGGGATTAGTATTGAATCCCATATGAAAAAATATACCAATTGCACAATTTCCTTTTCATATTTTACTGGGATCATATAAATATTTGTGATATATACTATTTTTCCAATTAATACCAAATCCGCCAGATAAAACTTTTTCCTCAGTGCTAATCTATATGTCTTCTTTAGAAGACATATTTCTTTCATTTCTTTAATCAATCCCTCCCATTGCATCATAACTACATCATTTTTCCCAGATTTTATCCCTAGCAAAGACACCTCATTCATTGAAAAATATATACACCCAATTATCACCACATCACCCAAATGCTTAATTTTATCTTTATTTAAGGTCTTTCCCATTTCCTTTAAACATCCATTCAGACAAACCAACACTTTATTCATCCATATTTTGTTCTTAGCAACAACATCTATATTGTCTGGGACTGTCAAAACTAATGATATTACCATCTCCTTTTGCATCACATATCTAGCATTTTTCATTTTATAAGCTACTTCACTCACTATTGCATTTATCACCAATGTTCCATGCATGGGACATCCTTGTCTTATACCACACTTCATGCATATTTCTTTAATCAGTCAACCATTACTAACACTCTCACTCTATTATTCTCATATGCTGGCATGTACACTCTCCTAATTACATTACCTAGTCCTTACTTCCTCATAACATTCCACGAAGAACCATGTGCTACTGTATCAAAGGCCTTGATAATATCACTCACCATAAGTTTCATATCCTTCTTTTACTTATAACATCATCTACAATTTCTTTCACAATCAATTACAATTCTTGACATCCTTTCTGTTTTATACCATATGCCTCATCCTTCCTTCCATTCTCTTCAGTATTATTACTGTACAAAATGTATAATCTGTGTTATTTAGTGTAATGGATCTCCAAATTTTATTTCATTCTTTTTATCTTTCTTCCATATAAATTGTAATGTCCTCCTACATAACTCTTCATAAACAAACCCTTCCTTCAACCATCCATTCACTATATTTACTAAACACTCTTATTGCCAGTCCATTCATTTCTTTTACATTCCCTACCCCATACCATCCAGGTCTGATACTGAATCAACATTTACTTTCCTAAGTACTTCATCCAATTCAGTAATAACAATTTATTTTTCAAATTCTTCCTTAACTCGTTCTGAAAATGTCTTTCCTTTCCATTCTCCTTTTTCAATTTTTATATTCTTCTACGTATTTTCCACATGCTGTACTACAATACTCATAATTTGCTTTTGTTCTTTAGTAGACATCTCATTCTTTCTCCCTTATAAATAATATTTCTGCTTAAACAGTAATGCCTTATTGTTTTCTCAATTTCTTTTATATATTTCTTTTCTATATCATATTACTCTCTTGTCCATAATACATTTCTATAAAATTTCCCATACTTTACTTTCTCTTCCTTTCTTACATCATATTGTCACTGAAAAAACATTTTTATACCTCAAGCTCAATCCACCACTCAGATTAGTTTGAAGTCCCTCATAGTTATATGTTCCTTCCATAACTACAATACTTCTCACCTTTCAATTTCTTCCCATATCTTCTCACTTATTGTTTTATTCCCTTTCCTGTTTTAATATACTCCCTTTCTTCCATCACCACCATTCTTATTGCTAAATGGTCTTAAAAAACAGTCGCAACTGTATCACGATCTGCTACCCCCAAGCCTTCTGAGAATACAAAAGAATCAATTTCAGATGTGCTCCCAAGTGCCTCCAGATCCAGGACTATTGACTTATTTTCCACTCTGCTAATTTTACACATTCTATGACTAACTGTATTTTTTATATCTTCCCGTTTCTTTTCATGTCTTCCTCTTAAATCACAGTTAAAGTCCTCTTCAGTTATTATTTTCATGTTAACCACTACATAGTATAATATTTGATGAAACAGATGTCCTCTTTCCTTGCTAGTTATATATGCATGTAATGCTATAATTCAAAAAAAATGTTCTTTCCACCTCACATCCACAACAGTAAACCTTTCCATCCTTTCCAATATTGCATGCAGTATTTTCAGTTTTTTTTTTACACAATACAGGCACTCCAGAGCAACTTTCACTTCCTAAGTTCAATATTATATTTTCACACCTCAAAATTTCTATTTGCAGTCTTTCACTTGCCAGGAATCTTATGTCTTCTAACAGAATAACATCCATATCACATTTAGATCCCATTCCATATCCCTGTCCTTCTTACAGTGTTAATAATACTGTCTACGTTTACTGAAAGTACTCTGAAATTGTTGTTTTTCCCTATTTCTTAGTTTAGGGGAAATATTTTCACATTTTAATTTCCCTTATTTTCACTATTTCCCCTATTGAGTACTTTTTCTGAATTTATGTACAAATAATACCTGATCCCTAGAATCAGAGTTTTTACTGGCTTGAACTTAAAAAAATATTAGTGTCAATCCCTTCTCCTGACTTCTCTTCCTGCATTTGCTCTCTTGTCTCATTTCCCCTCCATAGTGTGCCTTCCTCTACAGTTTCTTCTTTACCTGGTTCACCCTCTCCTACAACCTATTGTTGTCCTTCCTCATGTATGTTTTTGATCCTCTCCCCATTGTTTTCATCATTTACTGCTTGCTCTTGACAATTCATCCAAAGGTGTCCCTTTTTACACAACCTGCATTTAGGCAACAAACTTCCTTACTCATTAGTAGAAATATAGTCACAATTTCAAACCTACCTGGCTGATATTTTTGATTCCAAGATGGAAAGGGGTTGGAGGTAACAATAATTCACTTAACTCTCTCATATATAACTCACCTGTAAATGTTTTCAGTAGTGGGGAATTAATTCATTTTTTTTCATTAATTTACATATTTTGCTTGTTATGAACGCAAACTCAGGACCTACTACACATAAGACTATAACTCAACCCATGTAGCTAGTTGGATGTTAAAATGTTATAATGTGTAACGTATATAAACAAAACCCAGACATGCAATGTTACAGCCCAGGAGATCTGCAGACTAGCATCCACTACAGAGAGAGGAATAAATAAGGTGACAATAAGGGGGGGACCCAAAGCTTGAGATCAGCTGGGGGGGGACACAATTATTTTTTTTCTTTAGATTTAAAAATGAATTTGAGAAACATAAATGATTTTACTATGAAAGAGTTTCACATCTGAATTTGATTAGTTGCAATTATTTTCATTGACTTTTTTATTTATCTAAATTTGTTCTTTTTCCATCCTCACTATATGCAAAAATTTGCTCATGAAATATTTTCCCTAGAATGTAAGAATCTAGAAGTCTGGAAAGTCTCACTGCAAGAATATTGCTGTCCAAAGATACAATGAAACTCCCCATGATATGGTGTGGGTAATTCATATTTTATCTATGATGGGGGCATTGTTTTATCATAAGATTATAGCCCAATGGACCAAACTACATGCTTCCCACACACAAGCTCTGCAAGTTTAAATTAGCTATATATACATACGGGTCTACTTCAAAATAGCTGAAATGTCACTTTAACAAACAATCGAAAAGACTGATTGGCCACCATCTACAACAAAACACACTGCACTACCTCAAACCCACTACAGTGGGGGAAAGGGCAATTTTCCCTTGTTGGCCACATGGTTACTTACTCTGTGAAACCCTCAACTTTCCGGTTATTCATTAAAGTGAAGTTTCCGTGATGTTGGTTCGTTCATTTTGCCTTCAGTAATGTGGGCTTTCGTTCCTTTGAAGTAGTAGACCCATACATATATATATATTTCTTATAAATTTAAGTGTCACACATGTTTGTGTTATGTTGTTTTCCTTCCTTCAGATAAATTAACTAAATGAACAGAATGGGGACTGTTTCAGTATTTTTGGCTACATGCTAAATACAGTTCAATAAAACATATCTTTCTTATTTGTATTTTAACTAATATATTTGAACACAGTGTTATATAAGTACTGGGGCATTACATGGTGATATAAGTAATGGGGCATTACATGGCATCACTGCAGTGCAATAACATTTTCAGGTTTATTTACTTGTGCTCCCCTGTTGCCTGTGCATTACAGCATACATAAAGTATGTAGCTACTGTACTATAATACGTACCCTAATATTCTACTGCTTCAAGGACATCACTGCACCTAAGGGTCAAAAAGCAGTCATATCAATTTCTTCCTGTTCTATAATTAAACAGTAAAATGCAAAGCATGCTTTGTCACAGGATGTTGTCATACCTTGAGATGCTCTATACAGCGTGGGGTACACTGAACTGCCTGAAATGATATCCTATGACAAAATGTGCATTTGAGGATGTTATTACAGTTTTACACTGTAAATAAAACATAAAACAGATGTTTTAGTTTTCTTCTAGTGATATAAGGGAATATTCTCACAGCTATGTCATGCATTTGAGATTCCCAATGTCTTGTGTGTAATGCTTAATTGGCTCTCGCTAAGCTAGTGCTAGATTATCAGTACAAGATTCTTGAGTAAAACAAGAGCAGCTTTGTTCTTACACAGGCATTAGGCAGCATTTTCCACATATACATCAAAGAGGCATGTTACATCCTGATTTTCAGTAAAAGCAGGAAATGTGAGCATTTTTATAAGTATATAGCTAAGAACAGCCTACTATGATGTAGCTACATCATTTTTAAATGGAGAGCAAATGGTGTTATTAGTTCTTATCAAACAGAATGTTCCAACAGTTCTTGTTATGTGCTCTTTCTGTAACCAGGCAGGTAAAATCATACTGTATCTTCCATTCAATGGAGACTGCATGTACTAAAGCAGCCAGGAAAACAGTCAGTGATTAATATCAGCATTTGCTGCTGCTTCTTGGGATATCAGCATTTGTTTTGTAGTCATATTCCAAGGACATTTAGTATTATGGGCATTTACAATTTGCCAGTCAGTCCCAAAGCAAATTTGTGGATACCCATCAAGGAATTGAATGTATATTTAAAAGAAGATCCTAAGTTACATTGCTTAATCTGCAGGGGATGTTTATTCCAGGGGTTTGGGAGGTGCTGGGCCATAAATCTGTCCCACCATTGTGTTTTATTTATCGGTTGGTAAAGATGTAAATCCCTGGTTTCTAGGAAATATTGGACTTGTGGAGAAATAGGAGGTCCAGGCCAACTGGGTCTCTAATGGTGAAGTAAGGAAGACAGAGAATGCCCCTCAAAAGTATACCAAATAAATGAATAAAGGGATAGAGTGTCCAGCCTCTCTTGGTGGTTCAGGGACTTTACACCTGTGATCTTTTTCATTAAGAATACTTGAGGACTTTTTAATTGTTTGATATATTTAGTGTAGTTATATATAGTGTAGTTTATATACATTTTTTTTAGATGTTAATATATCTTCATATCGTTCTGATGCAGCTTACTAAGGTTTTTTGATGTCTCTTTGACGCATAGAGCTTTGTTAAATATACAGTGTTTTTACATCTTGCTTTGATTAACTAATTGTTTAATTGATCTTGACTAATATGTTAATTATGCCAATTTGTGTTTTGAGGGTTGTATATATAAGCATTTGTGAAATGTTTTTAGTTAAACCTGAAGAAGCGTGTATTTGAACACGTGAAAGCGCTCATTTTATTAAAAGTTTACTTTATTTGATATACATACTTTCATTGTGGTGGTCCTGTTTCCACTGTTTTATCTACATTTTGATATATTTAGTGAGAGAGATTCCAAAGGGAGAATGGTACTCAAAAACTGACCTGATCAATGTTGAGTATAATAGCATGATTACCTCTTCAGGCCTTGATGATATTCCTTTAGCGATTAGCTGGTCAAGATAAAAGGATTTCCTGACAGCTGTTTACAAAGAGGGGGAGCTATCAAGTGATGTAGCTAGGTCTCTGACTGTGTTTTGTTTTGTAATGGTGTGCTGACTTATACAATATGCTGAGCTACACTTTTCAACATTTACTTTGACCCCATGACCCCATTGTTAGTACAGCAAGTGTTTACTAGGAGAATTTGTTCTGCAAGGTCTGGGTGTAATGGAGTGACTTAACAACAATCTCAAGTCTGCAGTCTGCAATCTTTGTTATCTGGAGGTCTTGGTTTTCTACTTGGAGATCTGAGAAATAAATACACAAAAGGAGAGGTTTTAGACCTGAGCCCAGAGGATACTGCTATTCACGCTCATATTTTCTAATGAGGCACTTGCAACTGGCTTCCATCCAGTTTGCTATCCATCTTAATTGGTTGATTTTAAAGCATTTAGCTTTTGTATGTTGCCAGCATGTGGAATGGTGTCAAAGGCCTTGGCCAGGTCAAGATATGCCATGTGTACTGGATGGCCACAATCCACAGCCTCCTCTGTATCCTTTTGATGACATTTACTAGATTAAATAGACATGATATACCCTTTACAAAACCAAACTGTTGGGGTCAAGCCTAACAAGATTCTTGGTATCACAGTTTACGAGGTCAGGTATAATACATTCTGTGGTTTGCAGATGAGGTTTGTAAGGCTGACAGGTCTATTATCACCTGGGTCTGCTGTAGCTAAACTTAGACTAATCAGTATCTGCAAGAGTATATTTAACACTATTAATTAGGCAACCAGGTATATTGTCAAGACCCATGTAGGAAGCTTTTGTCTTGGTTAGTAGTTTCAAAATTGATAGCAAGGATTCAGATATTTTGGGAGACTTAAATGGAAGTCTAAGGAATGAAGTTGGCATTAAATATTTTTGCAAGTATATTGGTAATGTCTATTGGATCAGAATTAGAAGTGTTATTCAGAACAGGTTCTGAGCAATGTAGGGTATTGTTTTTAGATTTCTACCATAGCCAAATAATGATTTATTATTATCTTTGGTTTCAAAGGCCAGCGTAGGTTCACAGGTTGCTTTAGTGGACCTGATGGTGTTTTCATGTTTTTTTTTTTTATTTTTGTAATGCTTTTGATATTAACCTTGACAGGAGGGGTTTTGGATATTCTAAATAATCTAAAGAGTTTCTTCCTTTTGTTGTACAGATTATTTATGGTGATAGACCACCAGAGTGGTTTATTTTTGAATTTCCAATGATACTTGGTTCTGGTAGGGACTCATACCACTGTTCATTTCTCTAAGTGGAACAGAGTACAACAGATTACTCCACATAAAATCACTTTAGCTATCAGATCTAGGAGACCTTCCTTTCATATTCTACCTGTGGGAGGAATAATAATAAGTAAAGTTCGGGTTCACCACCCTTCATCAGTACAGTAGGGTGGTGAACCTGAAAGCTTTACTTATTAAATGTTGGTGTTTAAGTGTGGTTTTGTAGATACTTTTTGCAGTTTTCATCAAGAGTTTTACTGGAGGAATAAAGATGTCATGCTGAAATTTAATGTAGTTTATTCAATTAAGTATGTACCTGGGTGAGTGTTCTTATTCTAATAAAATACATTTAACAGGTCAGTTATTTAAAGCCAGTTTCTCTAAGTGGGGGAAGAATTCCTTTTTGATGCTTTCTGCTGTATTATGGCTGGTGGCAATGCAGTCATAACAGAAATTTGATATTCTGTCTGGAAAATGGCTTAAAGGTAGTCAACACATGGTTCGGCAAGAGAGATGGTCACAAGATCACATACAAGATTGCCCAACATGAAACCCAGGTACACTTCCCCCAGTAAGGAAACGCATTGATGTACAATCAGTAATTGCAAAGGTTTTTGGTTTTTTTAATTAATGGGGGGCATTTTTTTTTTTTTTTTTCAGTTAATGAATAGACTATGTTACTTTGAAGTATATTGTCAGAGGGTAGTGTGTGGAGGTAGGTGGAGATAGTAGTAATAGTGGGTGGGGACAGGAAGAGTCTGTGATTGGACTAGAATATGTTGGGTGTGGTTTAGTGGGGATAAATGTAGAGGTCCCAGGGGGGTGAGATTTGGGGGCAGGAGGGGAGGAGTGAGACCAGGCTTAACGGAGCGGATGAGCTAAGGAGTAGAAGAGTGCTGAGAAAACAATCAGCCAAGTGGTAGAAACAGGTATGTAAGACAGAGATAGTGTGAGAAGTGTGTAACAAAACAGGTGTTCAAAGGACAGTGTTTATAAGGAGGTAGGTAGGCTGGTGGAGAGAGGGAGTAAGTTTAGTGGAAGGGAGCTGAGTAGTAAGTAATATAGTAGTAAGGGAGCTATGTAGCAAGTAATAGGTCAAAAGCAGGTTTGTGGGGGGAGTTATTGTGAGAAGGACAGAGTATGGGAGTGAGGAGAGCAAGGGCTTAATGGAGTGAGAGGGAGAGATAGTGATAGAGATAAGTGTTCAAGATCACTAAAGGAAGGAGGGTATAGTTCATAAGATAGGGACTGGTGATGGCCGCTGGTAGTCTAGGACGGGTTGGAAGGCTAGGTACGCAGTAGCAAATTATTGGATAATAATAAGGTTTTACATACATAGGCAGTATTTACTTTATTTAGGCCGATGGACACCCTTAATGTCTGGTTGCAGCTAGTGGGCAGAGATCTGGATACAGTTCAACTCCGCCAGTAGGGCCAGGAGTCCTATATTAATAGTTGCTTGGTCCCGATAGGAGGGGAAGCAGAAGTCTGGAGATAGAAGAAAGGAAAATAGAGTTACTAGAACCATTAAATAAGATATAAATTAAAAAGGAAAGATAAACATTCATTAATCGTAAAGAGAACTAAAGAAAGTTAAGCATTCATTAAGCATAAACAGAGGTAATTATACAGTTTCAAACAATATATAACACTCAGTACACAGCGTTTATGCAGTTAGCAGTGAGTTCAGATACATTAGCATTGTAACAGATGCCTACACAGATTCAACAGTGTTTGAGACTCTTAATGTGCTGAACAAGTACTAGTACAGCGTAACAGATATCAGTGGAGTTTAAACATTAATTCAAATTGCCTTCCTAGGTTCACGGCAGTGAATCGCACTACAAGTACTGAGTCAAAGCCAGTAGCTGAGTGTTCAGGAAGTCAGCGTGCACTACTCAAAGTATTAGCTACAAATACAGAGTATTTAAAGAACAATTATGTAGGGACTAAGTCCAGTCAAACGCTGTGGTATACGATCTATAAACTAGCAAAAAACAGTACTATATAGCTTACCAGGCCATTCATCAAGTAAAATATCCTAGGGCAGAGAGTAAACATTTGCCCAGAAGTGCGATCAAAGTTAACGCTGTTAGCAGCGATGTTATGAATAAGCACACATTTAGCACTATAGGAGTTGCCTGAGCAGATTACACAGTAATTGAGACTCAGAAATCAATTTGCCCAGAAGTGCGATAAAAGTTAACGCTGTTAGCAGCGATGTTATGAATAAGCACACATTTAGCACTATAGGAGTTGCCTGAGCAGATAAGACAGTATTTAAGACTCAGAAATGCGTGGGCTAACGCTATGTACCACGTGACCAGATCTGAGTGTATACAAATGGGTATTCTATTGCCTACAACTTGATACATCAGTAGAAAACCCTCTAATTACACTGAGCGAACGCGGCTTGCATCGCTTACAGTCTATGGCGTAGTCTAGTCGCAGTAACAGTTGCCTAGATAGCTATATATTGTAAAACAATTCAGGGACTACGTTATAAGCAAACGTTTCATGTAGAGATGCAACAGTTATAGAAATAACAATAATTTAACAACCAAACCAAAAATGCAGGTAAACATGGCTAGAGCAGGGTATAGGCAATTAGCGCAAAAGCTCCTCACAGTAGTTAATGAAAATAATTGCACTTTACCAGATACCATAAATAAAGCTGTCGCTAAAAATGGTTAAACTTTACAGATATCATAAATGGAAGCAGCCGCTAAACAGTAACAGTAAAAATGGTTAAACTTTACCAGATATCATAAATGCAAGCAGCCGCTAAACAGTAACAAAGTAAGTGGAATATCAGGAAAAGAAACAACACTAAATGTGTGCGTACGGCTCACCCTAGATGATCAGCCCGTTCAGATGGAGACGTGCAGCAGCCAGGCCAGTAGGGAGAATTAAAGATGGCGCCTAAGGGTGGGGGGAGTTATTTATAAGGTAGGATGGTAGTGATGGGAAAGATAAGAGGGAGGGCTAAAGGTTCAGGTGAAAGGCGGGAAAGATAATGCAGGACGAAGAGTATCAAGATGGGGAGGGGAAAGGCAGAACAAGCAGGCGGAAGAGTTGGATAAGATCTAGAGTGGGAGTTAGAGGAGAGATATACAAGAGAGAATAGATGGGGTTAGGGTAAGAGCCGAAGGAGTAGAAGAGTGCTGAGAAAACAATCAGCCAAGTGGTAGAAACAGGTATGTAAGACAGAGATAGTGTGAGAAGTGTGTAACAAAACAGGTGTTCAAAGGACAGTGTTTATAAGGAGGTAGGTAGGCTGGTGGAGAGAGGAGTAAGTTTAGTGGAAGGGAGCTGAGTAGTAAGTAATATAGTAGTAAGGGAGCTATGTAGCAAGTAATAGGTCAAAAGCAGGTTTGTGGGGGGAGTTATTGTGAGAAGGACAGAGTATGGGAGTGAGGAGAGCAAGGGCTTAATGGAGTGAGAGGGAGAGATAGTGATAGAGATAAGTGTTCAAGATCACTAAAGGAAGGAGGGTATAGTTCATAAGATAGGGACTGGTGATGGCTGCTGGTAGTCTAGGACGGGTTGGAAGGCTAGGTACGCAGTAGCAAATTATTGGATAATAATAAGGTTTTACATACATAGGCAGTATTTACTTTATTTAGGCCGATGGACACCCTTAATGTCTGGTTGCAGCTAGTGGGCAGAGATCTGGATACAGTTCAACTCCGCCAGTAGGGCCAGGAGTCCTATATTAATAGTTGCTTGGTCCCGATAGGAGGGGAAGCAGAAGTTTTATTTAGGCCGATGGACACCCTTAATGTCTGGTTGCAGCTAGTGGGCAGAGATCTGGATACAGTTCAACTCCGCCAGTAGGGCCAGGAGTCCTATATTAATAGTTGCTTGGTCCCGATAGGAGGGGAAGCAGAAGTCTTTCAAATTGTATCATAAATCTCAGCCTGCAGATACTGAAAACTGGAAAAGTAGTTACATCCAGCCAAAAATATAGGCATCCGTTTGCCATAAAATCTGAATATCAGATAACACATAAATCATCCTACTTTTAGTAGGAATGTGAGAATACTACTCAGAAATATACATCTGTTAAACAGTCTTGCAAGTACAGCCCAGGAGATCTGCAGACTAGCATCCACTACAGAGAGAGGAATAAATAAGGTGACAATAAGGGGGGGACCCAAAGCTTGAGATCAGCTGGGGGGGGACACAATTATTTTTTTTCTTTAGATTTAAAAATGAATTTGAGAAACATAAATGATTTTACTATGAAAGAGTTTCACATCTGAATTTGATTAGTTGCAATTATTTTCATTGACTTTTTTATTTATCTAAATTTGTTCTTTTTCCATCCTCACTATATGCAAAAATTTGCTCATGAAATATTTTCCCTAGAATGTAAGAATCTAGAAGTCTGGAAAGTCTCACTGCAAGAATATTGCTGTCCAAAGATACAATGAAACTCCCCATGATATGGTGTGGGTAATTCATATTTTATCTATGATGGGGGCATTGTTTTATCATAAGATTATAGCCCAATGGACCAAACTACATGCTTCCCACACACAAGCTCTGCAAGTTTAAATTAGCTATATATACATACGGGTCTACTTCAAAATAGCTGAAATGTCACTTTAACAAACAATCGAAAAGACTGATTGGCCACCATCTACAACAAAACACACTGCACTACCTCAAACCCACTACAGTGGGGGAAAGGGCAATTTTCCCTTGTTGGCCACATGGTTACTTACTCTGTGAAACCCTCAACTTTCCGGTTATTCATTAAAGTGAAGTTTCCGTGATGTTGGTTCGTTCATTTTGCCTTCAGTAATGTGGGCTTTCGTTCCTTTGAAGTAGTAGACCCATACATATATATATTTCTTATAAATTTAAGTGTCACACATGTTTGTGTTATGTTGTTTTCCTTCCTTCAGATAAATTAACTAACTGAACAGAATGGGGACTGTTTCAGTATTTTTGGCTACATGCTAAATACAGTTCAATAAAACATATCTTTCTTATTTGTATTTTAACTAATATATTTGAACACAGTGTTATATAAGTACTGGGGCATTACATGGTGATATAAGTAATGGGGCATTACATGGCATCACTGCAGTGCAATAACATTTTCAGGTTTATTTACTTGTGCTCCCCTGTTGCCTGTGCATTACAGCATACATAAAGTATGTAGCTACTGTACTATAATACGTACCCTAATATTCTACTGCTTCAAGGACATCACTGCACCTAAGGGTCAAAAAGCAGTCATATCAATTTCTTCCTGTTCTATAATTAAACAGTAAAATGCAAAGCATGCTTTGTCACAGGATGTTGTCATACCTTGAGATGCTCTATACAGCGTGGGGTACACTGAACTGCCTGAAATGATATCCTATGACAAAATGTGCATTTGAGGATGTTATTACAGTTTTACACTGTAAATAAAACATAAAACAGATGTTTTAGTTTTCTTCTAGTGATATAAGGGAATATTCTCACAGCTATGTCATGCATTTGAGATTCCCAATGTCTTGTGTGTAATGCTTAATTGGCTCTCGCTAAGCTAGTGCTAGATTATCAGTACAAGATTCTTGAGTAAAAACAAGAGCAGCTTTGTTCTTACACAGGCATTAGGCAGCATTTTCCACATATACATCAAAGAGGCATGTTACATCCTGATTTTCAGTAAAAGCAGGAAATGTGAGCATTTTTATAAGTATATAGCTAAGAACAGCCTACTATGATGTAGCTACATCATTTTTAAATGGAGAGCAAATGGTGTTATTAGTTCTTATCAAACAGAATGTTCCAACAGTTCTTGTTATGTGCTCTTTCTGTAACCAGGCAGGTAAAATCATACTGTATCTTCCATTCAATGGAGACTGCATGTACTAAAGCAGCCAGGAAAACAGTCAGTGATTAATATCAGCATTTGCTGCTGCTTCTTGGGATATCAGCATTTGTTTTGTAGTCATATTCCAAGGACATTTAGTATTATGGGCATTTACAATTTGCCAGTCAGTCCCAAAGCAAATTTGTGGATACCCATCAAGGAATTGAATGTATATTTAAAAGAAGATCCTAAGTTACATTGCTTAATCTGCAGGGGATGTTTATTCCAGGGGTTTGGGAGGTGCTAGGCCATAAATCTGTCCCACCATTGTGTTTTATTTATCGGTTGGTAAAGATGTAAATCCCTGGTTTCTAGGAAATATTGGACTTGTGGAGAAATAGGAGGTCCAGGCCAACTGGGTCTCTAATGGTGAAGTAAGGAAGACAGAGAATGCCCCTCAAAAGTATACCAAATAAATGAATAAAGGGATAGAGTGTCCAGCCTCTTGGTGGTTCAGGGACTTTACACCTGTGATCTTTTCATTAAGAATACTTGAGGACTTTTTAATTGTTTGATATATTTAGTGTAGTTATATATAGTGTAGTTTATATACATTTTTTTTAGATGTTAATATATCTTCATATCGTTCTGATGCAGCTTACTAAGGTTTTTTGATGTCTCTTTGACGCATAGAGCTTTGTTAAATATACAGTGTTTTTACATCTTGCTTTGATTAACTAATTGTTTAATTGATCTTGACTAATATGTTAATTATGCCAATTTGTGTTTTGAGGGTTGTATATATAAGCATTTGTGAAATGTTTTTAGTTAAACCTGAAGAAGCGTGTATTTGAACACGTGAAAGCGCTCATTTTATTAAAAGTTTACTTTATTTGATATACATACTTTCATTGTGGTGGTCCTGTTTCCACTGTTTTATCTACATTTTGATATATTTAGTGAGAGAGATTCCAAAGGGAGAATGGTACTCAAAAACTGACCTGATCAATGTTGAGTATAATAGCATGATTACCTCTTTAGGCCTTGATGATATTCCTTTAGCGATTAGCTGGTCAAGATAAAAGGATTTCCTGACAGCTGTTTACAAAGAGGGGGAGCTATCAAGTGATGTAGCTAGGTCTCTGACTGTGTTTTTGTTTTGTAATGGTGTGCTGACTTATACAATATGCTGAGCTACACTTTTCAACATTTACTTTGACCCCATGACCCCATTGTTAGTACAGCAAGTGTTTACTAGGGAGAATTTGTTCTGCAAGGTCTGGGTGTAATGGAGTGACTTAACAACAATCTCAAGTCTGCAGTCTCCAATCTTTGTTATCTGGAGGTCTTGGTTTTCTACTTGGAGATCTGAGAAATAAATACACAAAAGGAGAGGTTTTAGACCTGAGCCCAGAGGGATACTGCTATTCACGTTCATATTTTCTAATGAGGCACTTGCAACTGGCTTCCATCCAGTTTGCTATCCATCTTAATTGGTTGATTTTTAAAGCATTTAGCTTTTGTATGTTGCCAGCATGTGGAATGGTGTCAAAGGCCTTGGCCAGGTCAAGATATGCCATGTGTACTGGATGGCCACAATCTACAGCCTCCCTCTGTATCCTTTTTGATGACATTTACTAGATTAAATAGACATGATATACCCTTTACAAAACCAAACTGTTGGGGTCAAGCCTAACAAGATTCTTGGTATCACAGTTTACGAGGTCAGGTATAATACATTCTGTGGTTTGCAGATGAGGTTTGTAAGGCTGACAGGTCTATTATCACCTGGGTCTGCTGTAGCTAAACTTAGACTAATCAGTATCTGCAAGAGTATATTTAACACTATTAATTAGGCAACCAGGTATATTGTCAAGACCCATGTAGGAAGCTTTTTTGTCTTGGTTAGCAGTTTCAAAAATTGATAGCAAGGGATTCAGATATTTTGGGAGACTTAAATGGAAGTCTAAGGAATGAAGTTGGCATTAAATATTTTTGCAAGTATATTGGTAATGTCTATTGGATCAGAATTAGAAGTGTTATTCAGAACAGGTTCTGAGCAATGTAGGGTATTGTTTTTAGATTTCTACCATAGCCAAATAATGATTTATTATTATCTTTGGTTTCAAAGGCCAGCGTAGGTTCACAGGTTGCTTTAGTGGACCTGATGGTGTTTTCATGTTTTTTTTTTTTATTTTTGTAATGCTTTTGATATTAACCTTGACAGGAGGGGTTTTGGATATTCTAAATAATCTAAAGAGTTTCTTCCTTTTGTTGTACAGATTATTTATGGTGATAGACCACCAGAGTGGTTTATTTTTGAATTTCCAATGATACTTGGTTCTGGTAGGGACTCATACCACTGTTCATTTCTCTAAGTGGAACAGAGTACAACAGATTACTCCACATAAAATCACTTTAGCTATCAGATCTAGGAGACCTTCCCTTTCATATTCTACCTGTGGGAGGAATAAACATAATAAGTAAAGCTTTCGGGTTCACCACCCTTCATCAGTACAGTAGGGTGGTGAACCTGAAAGCTTTACTTATTAAATGTTGGTGTTTAAGTGTGGTTTTGTAGATACTTTTTGCAGTTTTCATCAAGAGTTTTACTGGAGGAATAAAGATGTCATGCTGAAATTTAATGTAGTTTATTCAATTAAGTATGTACCTGGGTGAGTGTTCTTATTCTAATAAAATACATTTAACAGGTCAGTTATTTAAAGCCAGTTTCTCTAAGTGGGGGAAGAATTCCTTTTTGATGCTTTCTGCTGTATTATGGCTGGTGGCAATGCAGTCATAACAGAAATTTGATATTCTGTCTGGAAAATGGCTTAAAGGTAGTCAACACATGGTTCGGCAAGAGAGATGGTCACAAGATCACATACAAGATTGCCCAACATGAAACCCAGGTACACTTCCCCCAGTAAGGAAACGGCATTGATGTACAATCAGTAATTGCAAAGTCATCCCTAGTGAAATAGTCAGGCCACAGGATAAACCACTGGTTGCCAAAATCACTGGCAAGAAGTGGTCAGAGAAGGCTCTACGGTCAACAAAGACTAGGCTGAAGACCTGAAAATTGACCTGGGAGACAGCATAAGAGTTTAAGGAAATACTCAGGGCTCTAGCACCTGAAGAAGAAGAGGAAATATTTGTACTTGAAGAAGAACAGCATCTCAAAACAGCATGTGTGAGGACTGCAGAATGGATATGTGGCTCAACCAGGTATGGAAATAAAGTACATAAGAAAAGCTGGTGGTTGAATGCTGAAATCCAAGATGCTATCAAAGAAAAGAAAAAGTTCAGGTAAAAGTAGAGACAGAAAAGATGGGCCAGGCTTAGAAGGAATACTGGTTGACTAACAAAGAGGCTAAGAGAGCAGTTACAATTGCAAAGAACAAAGCATCAGAGGCACTCTTAACAAATAAACTCTATCAGGTTGCAAAACAGATACAAAAAGATGAAGATAGTTATCAGACACCTTTCATAAGGGAAGCCAACAACAACAACATGCTCACTAATCCACAGGACATTAAAGGCAGATGGAAAGAGTACTTCCAACAAAACCCCCATATAAGCTGTACTACACAGCGTACGATAAAAGAGGAAGAACAGTCCACCCCTAGAAGAGATAAGAACAGTGCTAAGGGAAATTAGGTCAAGGAAAGCAGCAGGCTCAGATGAAATTACAACAAATATGATCAAGATGTTGGGTGAGTTGGAGAGAAATGGCTCCAGAGGGGAACTCATAGCAGTAGGGAGAGAAAAGCATATTCCAGAGATCTGGCATATAAGTATTCTAGAGTCAGTGTAGAAAAAAAAAGGGGACATTCACAACTGTGGGCTGCTTACAGGTATCAAACTCCTGTTACACAGCAAGAAAGTGCTGGAGAAGGTGATTGATAAATGAATTTGCAGAATAGTAGAAAGTAAGATGGGAGTTGAGCAGTTTAGATTCATGTCAGGATGTGGCACTGCCAGCCTGATGTTTGCAGTAAGACAAATAACTAGGAGGTTAGAGATGAGGAAGACCCAACTGTGCATTCCTACACTTGGAGAAAGCATATGACAGGGCCCCAAGACAGCTGATGTGGGTAGTCCTGTGATTGTTTGAAGTCTAAGAAACATTTGTAGAATTAGTGCAAATATGTGCAAGGCCCCAATGACACAATTATGGACAGTGCTTGGACTCACAGAGGAGTTTCCAGTGGGAGTGGGTGTGCATCAGGGTTTGTGTCTGTGCATAGTGCTGTTCATACTGTTGATGGACTACATTAGCAAAAAGGTTGGAGGCTACTAATCAATAAAGTTGCTGTATGCAGATGATGTGGCATTACAGGCAAACTCTGAGCAAGAACTTCAGCTAAGGATCGGGGAATGGAATGCAACACTGAAGGCACATGGGATGAAACTGAGTATAGATAAGACAGTTGTAATGGCAGCAAATGGGGGAAGTCAGAAGAAGATGACAATTGAGATAGAAGGGGAGATAGTGGCGGAGGTAAATAGCTTCAAGTATCTGGGAGGAGTGACTGAGCAGAAGGGAAGTATGAATAAGCAGGTCACAGATAGAATCGGAAGGGCTACAGCCAACTGGCATAAAGTGTCAGGGCTAAAATGTGACAGAAGAATGCCACAGAAGCTGAAAAGTAAGGTGTACAAAACAGTGGTGAGACTAATTCTACTGTATAGTACAGAAACCTGGGCAGTAAAGGCAAAGCAGCTGAGGAAGCTAGAGGTGATGGAGATGAAGTACCTGAGATGGGTAGTAGGATGCACAATGTGGGACAAACACAGAACTGAGGACATCAGAGCAGAAGTCAAGTATCTCCAATTGCAGAGGTCAAAAAGAATAGATTATGGTAGTTCAGGCACATGTGCAGGAAAGCAGAAGATGACCTGGTGAAGAAGATTTGGGACAGACAGGAAGAAGGCTAGAGGAACTGATGACATCCAGAAAAGAGATGGACGGATGGATTGTGTGAGGGAATATAGGATTATATTCTCTTTTAGTAAATATATGAAACACAGAGCCACATTACAACTTCCCAACAGACTGCATGATCATAAAACTGAAAGCAAAAAATAAACTCCAAAGCATGGGTTTTTGCAGGAGGGCACATCCCTTCTACATCCCCCATTATATTACATATACCAGCTCCAAGATCACACAATAGTGGAGAATAGAAAAAAAAAATCATTACCTCACTGTTGGTAAACACAGTTCAACTCTGCCTCAGCAATAAATGAATCAAAAGAGCCAACAATTCCAGTTCTGACTGTTATGACATATGACAAAAAAAACTATCTATCTGCATATCTATATGAGCGTGTAACAAAATATTAAACTTTGCCACAGCATATTTAATCTAATTGGCTATGCTCCTCCTATACTCCTGAATAGCCCTCACTTATTTTCAAAATAGCTCACTACTCTGCCTCTCCCCTATCTCTCCCTTTGTTTTACAGCTTATAACACAAACACCTGGTTACCTCTACAAAACTTAACTTCAGTACATACGAGCGCAACAACTTTACCAAATGCATCCTATTACATCATCTCCTCATGATATGATATATGCAATATGTGCATTAATTTACTTAAATTTTTGCATATCGACTAAATGTAAATGCACCGTATGTTGTTTTCCATGACTTTGCTTTCTCACATACTTTATGTTGTTCTCTTTTAACTTTACTTTTGAGTGTACATTTGTCCTGCTTTCTACAGAAATCTATAAAAAAGTATATCTACATATGGACTTTTTCTGCTCAGGCCTCTGATGAAAAGGGGTATGACAGTCATCTCAGTTGGAATATCACAGTAAACAAATGCTACCTAATTAAAATAAAATAAAATAATAAATCTACCAAATCTACATTGTCTAAACAAATTTCACTGACTACAAAAATTAACACACACACACACATACACACATAGATGCATACAACTAACTTGCAGTTGACAGACGCACACAGCTAACTTGCAGTTGACATTTGTCTGAATAGTGGTACTGTTAGGGAAAGGTATTTAGTACTCTAATATATAGGGTTGGGGTTAGGGACATGGGGGAGAGTTAGAGTTAGGGACATGGGGCGGGGTTAGGGTTAAGGACATGGGGCAGAGTTAGGGTTAGGGACATGGGGCAGAGTTAGGGTTAGTGCACATGAGTATGATGGGTGCTGAGGCTTCACCCACCTTACTTATTCATTTGTACCTTAAAAGTATTCAAACTGTTTACTAGCCTTATTGGAATAGGTAACTGGTTAGTGGTTAGTGGCTTAAGGGTAACTTCTATTCCCAAAACCAAGTTGTAGCACCAAACAGATTTTAGTATTAAAATTAGTCTTGTTAGATAACCAGATGGACACTAGGCCAAGGTAACTAGGTAAGCTCTCTTGTTCTGCCAAGTTGGTAATATTTATCCAGTCTTTATGTTATAACGTTTACTAAGCCATATACCATTCTTAGCTGAAAAGGTGTCCAAAAAATACAATGAAGAAACAGGATCCTACTGTGTACCCTTGTGACATCTCTCTGTTTAGCGTTGTTTCATTAGAAAATATAGTTGCAGTTCTGCAATTAATTTTTCTATTATATAGCCAGTTTAAAACTGCCAAGCGTGGCACCAAATCAAATGTTTTGATAAGGCTTAAGTATGTGACATCAGCTGTCAAGCCAAGTCAGTGGAGTCAGTTCAGTTCAAACAGAAATGTTTAATAAGTTGTGTAAACATGAATGACATACTTAAAAGCTATGATGGTTAGCATCCAGTGTTTGAAGGACAAAATCAAAACTCTGAGAATGGTCCTTTCAAAGCATTTTCCATTTTTTTTTAATTAAACTAAAAGGCTTGTAATTCTTGACTTCACTGCTGTCTCCACCAATAAGAATGTATGCCATAATGGCTTCCTTCCATCTCTCTTGAAGATAACCAGAGAAGAAATTGTGTTATTTGTCAGTGCCATAGGGCCATGCTGCAGTGTCTGATTTGATGTCCTTTGCTGCTGTTTATGCATCTTCCTCCATTAATGGACATTATTATTATTTAAAGGTTCATGTAAATGCCCTCCTACATTCATAGGATCATAGCAGGTTACTAGGCTAATGGCTCTTGGACCCTTACAAGCCTAGACAAGAGCTTTTCACCAAAAAGAAATGTCGGTCAGCACCTGTCACCTCTGTCAATGAGGGACACAGGTGGATCCCCACGACAAATTTGTGATTTCCCATCCACTCATTAAGGTTGTGCTTGAAGAAGGTCAGCAAGGTACTCTGTTTGACATGTATGGGAAGTCTATTCCAAAGATGGGGCAGCCTCTGGGAGACAAACCTGACTCTCCAGCAGGTTTTGTTGATGTTGCATATTAGATTCAGGCAATTTGAGTGGGTAATGCATGAGGAGTTAGACTTATGGATATGGAGCACATCTAGTAGGGCACGGTCCGAGCAACCTGTATGATACCAAGTTGAGTGATAGTGATTTGAGCCTGTCCACATAGGACAGGTATTGGAGGCCATGGCTTCTCTTTGTGAGGTGTTTCTCTGGTTATCAAAGAGGTTTGTGAGGTTACCAAAGAAGTTTCCACAGAATAGTTCAGCTACTACTTTTTTTTGTAACAGCAGCATTATTAACTACTAGGTTAATATTTCCTAAACTGTCTTTACCATTTATCCTAAGATCTTCATAAATATGTTTTTATTATTTCATGTTTCTATAGCTTGTAACTGATTTTCAATCTTTTTTGACCCTTCCTCAGTGCTAGCTAGAGTTAATATTTTTTTTCTGTAATCTCACTAGATGGAAAATTTACTATAAATGTCCAGTGAGGTTTTTCCTGTTAGCCATCCATTAAAGAGACCTAGCTCACTATAGGGGATTCCTATTTCTGATAACGTTTGGGCCAAGTGGGACTTGGTCTTCTACAAGAATATTAATAAAACCATGGAGAGTTCTCATCATCCCATCAGACATTAAATAGTCTGCATTGAATGGATGTATTTGCTATCTTAGCACCTAAACTCTGGGACTCCATTCTTCTCTCAATCAGAGATATCCAGAAGTACTCAGACATCAGACAACAGCTCAAGGAACACCTCTTTATCCAAACAAAGGCCAGCTGCACTCACACAGTTCATGTTACATGAACCCTGCAGCTCGCTCAACCCTTTTATCACTATTTCATCCTTTCTTATCTCAACTTGTCATCCCCTGACTGCCTCTCATTCATCCTTCCTCCCTCTTCTCTTTGCATCTCTCTGACATTTCTTCGCCTTTTTACTTCTCTTCCCTCTGTATTCCTCTCCCCATTTCTCTGCCTTCTCCCCGTGGTATCATTTTCCTGAAACTGTTTTCACTTGTCTTCTCTAATATTTTCATACCTCTGTATATAATGATATACTGCTATCATTGTAGCATAAGCCATCTCAGTCAATATGGTTGCATCTTATCTACAGTGCTCTGCTAAGCATAATTCCATTTTTCAATACATGTTTTGACATTGTAAACTGCTTCTTGAACTAAATGTTGGAGCATATTCTTGCATCTATAAATATGCATATGTTTTTAGTGGGTCTATGTTATGTTATCGAATGATTAAAAGAGTGAATGCTCTTTATTCAAACTTGAAAGGTTGACACCATTAAACAATGAAGACAAGGAACAGCGATTTTTTTCCAGGGAAAAAAATTGCTGCTCCGCAAAAAAAAAAAAAAAATTCAAGCACAGAATACCATCTCCGAGATCACACCATAGTTGAGGAAATGGCAAAGTCCCGAAGATGACCCACAAATTTTTTTTCCCTGGGAAAAAAATCAATGTTCCGTGTCTTCGCTGTTTATTGTTGTCAACTTTTACAGTTTGATGAAAGAGCATTTGCTCTTTTCATCGTTCGATAACGTAACATAGACCTGTTTTTAGCATATCCTTGTATCTGTAAATATGTTTTGTTAATTTCTTATGTGATCCTGTTCACCAGGCTGTACCTAGAAATGGTTCACTGAGATCAGTGCACTACCCCAGTAAACAAATATGAATGAATGAATGAATAAACAAAGCATCAAGCATAAGTAATCTCAGTGTGAGACCCCATGTATTATGGTATTATCTGCTTGGGAAATTTTCCTAACTAATCACGCTAAGACTTTATTTTAGGATAAACAATTAAAAAGTGAAAAAAAAATGAAAAGCAAGCAATACAATTACAGAAAGTTACCCAACATATTCTCAGAAGTCAAAACATATTATTATAGATAAAACAGCCATTGTAATTTTGGAGAAAGGGAGAACCCTGGGCTTTTGAGATTGCTCCATTGTTTTTTGATTTATAGCTGCTAGAAATACTGTTGTGGCTCCCATCTTATTCTAACTCCACTAGCATCGTTGGCTCTTCAGTGTAGCTTTGCAGAAGCCTGAAGGTAGTGTGTGAAAAAATTAATTATTTATGGCTTTGACTGAGAAGTATCTGAAAAGAGTATAGAAGTGCAAACTGCAGAATTCCTTTATGTGTCTAGAGATGATTTGGTGAAGACACAATGCATTTAATCTTACTGAACAAATGTCTGGTTTGGTTTCTATTAAAAACAAATTACAATGGTAGTGTGAACCAAAAAAGAACCTGCTATACATACACCATTTGTTTTCACTAGAAACCAGGGTTCAGAAGAATCTGTAGATACATATGTGACTGAAATAAAGCACAAAGCCAATGACTGTGAGGATGGTATTATCTATATAATTCACTGCTGAGAGATTTTGTATGTGTGTGTGTGTGTGTGTGTGTGTGTGTGTGTGTGTGTGTGTGGGGGCATTAAAGTTACACGAAACAAGTAAACTGTCACAATATGATCTGACACTGAATAAAGCAGGGAGTGCTTACAGAGCAAGAATTTTAAGCAGTATTCATATAAAACAGCTTTCAGAAGAAGTACACATATATAAAATTAAATGAGGTAAGAGTCCATGGGTACATAACAATACTGTTAACAAAAAATATAATATAAGAAATGCTTCAAATAGATGACAACAAAGAATGCTTCAGCTATGCATGCTTCAAATAAAACAGCTTGCAAGTATGCATATATAAAATCAAATGAAGCAAGAATGTATGGGTCCAAAAACAAAAATATTGTCAGCATAAAACATAATATAAGAAATTCTTGAAATACTATGACAATTGGCACAGAGGGCTCAGACTGTGAGCTACAGCTCGAAGGGCACAGAGTTTGATTCCCTCAGCCCTCATCAACCTTGAGCAAGTCACTTAACCAGACAGTGGTTTGGGAATTTGGGATAGGCTCCTCAATGGTCCCCCGCACTGCAAATCTAGGAACTGCCTATAAATGCTCCAGTTATGCATGAGACATGTGATGCAGTTTGAATTAAGAAGTATTTAGTTCCGTAAGTACGATGTTATTCAAAGTCTGCTTGTTATGCTAATTACACCTGTTTTAACTTTTCTTTCCAAGGGTGTGTGTGCTGAGGCTGCTGTTTGGCTGGTTAGCACTATTTCTGTTTGTATTTCTTTATCTTGAGATGCCCTTGTCAGTCTTTCATTGATTGGAGTTCTTTTGTTTTCTACTTAGCTGGACTGGGATGTCCTTGCTCATGTTACACTAGCCGCAACTGCTTTGGTTTGCATTTGGTAAGCTGGAGCTGCCTGGCTGGTGCTTGGCTAGTTGGCATTATTTTGCAATTCTCTTAGCTGTTGCAGTGTGTCTGAACTGGGTTCACAATGGCAGCCACTGCTGTGTCTTCATCCAGTTTATTCCACTCCAGTCACTGATCTTTCTTTGTTCCCCTGTTGGCTGCTGTCATACTCCCACTAGTCCCATACCGGCTGTAATTCCCCATCTGATCCTGTGCACTGCTGTTGTGGTGCTACGGACAGTGTGCCCCTACCCACACAGGTTACACTGATAGATGTTTCCCCATGTGATCTTGTGCACTGCTGGTGTGGTGCTACGGACAGTGTGCCCCTACCCACACAGGTTACACTGATAGATGTTTCCCCATGTGATCTTGTGCACTGCTGTTGTGGTGCTACGGACAGTGTGCCCCTACCCATACAGGTTACACTGATAGATGTTTCCCCATGTGATCCTGTGCACTGCTGTTGTGGTGCTATGGACAGTGTGCCCCTACCCACACAGGTTACACTGATAGATGTTTCCCCATGTGATCTTGTGCACTGCTGGTGTGGTGCTACTGACAGTGTGCCCCTACCCACACAGGTTACACTGATAGATGTTTCCCCATCTGATCCTGTGCACTGCTGGTGTGGTGCTACTGACAGTGTGCCCCTACCCACACAGGTTACACTGATAGATGTTTCCCCATCTGATCCTGTGCACTGCTGTTGTGGTGCTACGGACAGTGTGCCCCTACCCACACAGGTTACACTGATAGATGTTTCCCCATGTGATCTTGTGCACTGCTGTTGTGGTGCTACGGACAGTGTGCCCCTACCCACACAGGTTACACTGATAGATGTTTCCCCATGTGATCTTGTGCACTGCTGTTGTGGTGCTACGGACAGTGTGCCCCTACCCACACAGGTTACACTGATAGATGTTTCCCCATGTGATCTTGTGCACTGCTGGTGTGGTGCTACTGACAGTGTGCCCCTACCCACACAGGTTACACTGATAGATGTTTCCCCATGTGATCTTGTTCACTGCTGGTGTGGTGCTACTGACAGTGTGCCCCCCACCCACATATGTTACACTGATAGATATTTCTGTATTAGGTTGCTTGAAGTTGCTCCCCACAATCTGATTTCCTGGATGCAACAGTCTTCATCATGAAGACATCTGCCTCTTCAGTTGATGATGTGTCTTCCAGTGGTCTTAGTATAAATTTCAGGTAATTTCTATTTTTTTTGCTAATGGGAATGTAGTTTACCTGAGTGAAATTTTCATCCATTCAGACATTTTCTTGTTTTGCACTTTATGTAGGATTCAGCTCAAAGAGGTTGTTTTATGCAACATTCTTGTTTCTGTACTGCAGTGTTTTACTATTTTTGCCTCGGATCTTCAGATGTGAACCTTTCAGGTGATCATTGCATCCTACCCTTCTGGTAACAAACAGATGTCTTGAATTTCTTGATGTGATACCACTCCTGTATGGACTTCACTGTGTAGAATTGTACGAGTCTCTGAAATAAGGATATTATATGGTCCTATTCTTCAGAATGGTTTACATTAATGACCTCAATTCTAAAATCAAGATAACTGTCTGTTTGCAAAAAGCTTTTCCTTTCCCTGGCTATTCTTTTTATGTTGTGTTAGTTTATTCTTTTCCAGTGATGTATGACATTTAATTCTCTAAAAATATACAGGATACAACTTATCCCACATGAAAAATGCATGCTGTTATTATCTTAAATGATAAAATGAAAAACAGGAAAAAAACAATCTGCAAACAGACTTTCTGTGCACAAGAATTTGCCTCTGCTGGTGCCCCATGATTTATATACTAGTTCTGAGATGAGGATCATTACTTAAGTAAGATTATAGCAGCTGTCTGTAAATTTCCCTTCATTGGATTCCTGCTGTGGGAACAGAGAGGGATTACCTTGCAGTACCCACCATTCGGGGTGATCATCAAGCAATGAACATCTTCCAGATGACTAAAGGTCTTGAGGTCAACCTGCTGCACTTATAGGTTCATAGGTATATATTAGGCTAATGTCCACTAGGGCCCTTATAAGCCTAGCCATGCAACCCAAATGTGACCCACAAAATTGATTTATATAGGTGGTGATTTACTGTTTCTGTCTCTCAGAGACATAGGAACTAGACTGGGGTGAATTTTTGATTACCCATCCATTGGACCAAGTTGCACTTAAAAAGGGATAGGGACGGGCTCTGCTTCACTGGTTGGTGAGCCTGTTCCAGAGAATGGGAAATCTCTGAGAAACATATCTGTTTCTCCAACATGTCCTGTTTATGTTGCAAGCTAAATTTAGGTCTTTCAGTCTAGTAGTTCTGATGCTGTTTGTTTTGCAGATGTGCAGAAGGTTCATCAAAACAAGGCCCAGGGATGCCCTGTATACCACACAAAGATTACCACTCAGAGATCTGTATAATACTGGGTACAGAGACAGGGCTTTGATACAATCAGCATAGGACATTGTTTTTACTCCATGTATTTTTTGTAAGCAATCTATGTGGACATTCCAGTTGTTGCATGTGACTGGTCAGTTACATACTGAAGGGAGCATTATACTTTATCATAGGTCTGATGAGGGCTGAGTACAGTGGTATGATGACCTCTCTGGACCTAGACGCCATTCCCTTGCTTATAAGTTGAGCAATACAGAAGGATTTTCTTTCTACCTTGGACACATGCTGGTTGAAGGCAAGGTTACTATCTATGTGAGTTCCCAGATCCTTGACTAGTGAATCAACTTCTAAGCGTGTTTTACTGATGATGTATTTACCCAGGCGGGGGTAGCCTTCCCAAAAGTTACCATAATGCATTTCTTGGAATTGAGTTTTAAGCCACAGTTTGGAATCAAGCATTTGTCTGTATTAGACCTTTGTGAAAGGTGTTCTTATCTTGGGGGGATTCAATGACTAGTCCCAGTTTGCAATCATGTGAGAGCTTGGTCAACCAAAGGTCTTCGACATTGGCTTTGAAATCCGAGAAGCAGATGCCAAAGAGGAGTGGGCTCAGCATAGAGCCCTAGGGGACTCCACTAGTAACTGGCCTCTTTGTTTAGGTGACCTCACCGATTCCAACCTCCTGGGTCCTATCAGTGAGCCAATTAGCTATCCAGCACATTATAAAGAGGTTTATACCTAGTTCTATAAGTTTGTTGACAATGTCTAAGTGTGGTATTGTATCAAATGAGTTAGTTAGGTCTAGGTAGGTAGTTTGCAACATTTTCCCCTCATCCATTGTATTAGTGATCTTTTCAAAGAAGTCCACCAGATTCAGTCAGCATAACTTTCCTTGCACAAAGCCAAATTTGGATGCATTCAGTGTCTGGAGGTCTCCCATGTCCTTGTTGATAATTTAAATGGCAATTCTTCCCATGGCTTTGCAAATAAGACTAGTCAGACTAATGGGTCTGTAATTGCCAGGATCTGTTGCAGGTCATCCCTCATGAAAGGGGGTGACTGTTGCAGTCCTCTTATTCATGTGGCACCAGGTCTGTTTTATGAGAATAGTTAAATAATGACTCCAAACATTAGACTGTTCCACTGATGTTATTGGGGCCGAGTGAGGTTGTGTTCTTGGCTTCCGTTAGTGCAGCCAGTACATTCTCCCTAGTTACAGATGGATGGGTTATGTTTGAGGGTATTTTTGAGGAGATGGTTGGGAGTGAGAGGGGGATAATGTTAGAACTGAATATATCCTCTAACAGATTTGCTATATCTGCAGGCTTAGTGAATGTGGCACCATTAACCACCAGTTCAGCAGATTGCTGTGTGTTGCCCTTGAGGTTTATGTGATGTAGCTGTAGAAGGCCTTATAGTTATCCTTCATCTGGAAGGCTAATGTAACCTAAAAGTTGGCTTTGTTTAACCTAATGAGCTCTCTTAGTTGCCTAATTACTTGATGAGAGAGTTTCTATTTTTACAGGAATTACCCTTCTTGATTGTTGTCATAATTTTTTTTCCTTTTGTTGTATATCCTGTTTAATTTGTGATTCCACCAGGGTGGTTTGTTTCTAAGGCTAGTCCTGGGTGTACTTCTGTTAGGTACAGCAGTGTCTATGCAGCCACTGACAAAGTTGTAAAGAGTTTCTGAGCGCAATTCAGCATAGGCTGCTGTGTTCTCTGGGTTTGGAGCAGCACTGAATTTTGAAAATCCGTCACTTAATAACTGGTAATTTGCCTTGGCAAAGTTTCTAACTATTACTGACTTTAATGGTATTACAGATTTGATTTTGATTTTGAATGAGACAGCTTTCTGATTTGACCTTAACTGAGAGGATGAGAGATTTGGGGGGGTAGTATTTTCCCATATTTGCAAGCACAAGGTCCAGTATGTTGTAGCCTCTAGTGGGTGTATTCAGTATTCCATCAAGGGTGTTTGTGCCTGTAGATTTGAGGCTGTGTAGGATCCGTAGTTTATGGAAGGGTAATTAAAGTCTCCCATGAGTAGGGTGTTGGGTTGGATGGTAAGTGTCTTCAATAGGTCCGAGTATGCATTGTGAGCTTCTTGAGACATGGAGGGTGACCTACAGCTGGCTAGGATATGGTATGGGATTTTTGTCTTTGATGGTCTTCATGTGGTGGAACTTCAGCATGCCATCCTGTTCGACCATGCTAGAGGTATGCTTATTACTGATATATATTAAGAAACCTCCTCTTTTAGCCTTTTTCTGTGCAGCTACTGGTCTAAAAGTGAGGAAGGCACTGAAACCTCACACTACCAGGGTACTCACTGCCACTTTAAACCATGTCTCAGTAACTGCACAGATGTCTATAGTCTTGAGTGTAAGAATGGCTTGGAGGGAGTGTAGTTTTTGTAGGCTCCTGACATTGAGCAATAACACTTTGAGGTTCAATTGAGTTGATATTGCTATGTTGGCAGGTTTGTCTGTTAGGCATTTTATAAAAAAGGCACTATGGGCGTGGATAAAGTTTTAGCCAGTATTCAAAAGCCTAGAAGGGAGAGGTGCAGTCCATTCTTGGCAAAGCAATGTGATCTCTTAACTATGTCCTCCCCAAGCTGAAAATATTGGATCCCCTTAGAATGACACCAGAAAGACAGTCAGTTGTTAAAATCAGTCATTTTTTGCACATATTGCAGCATCATCCTTGGTGATGGTAATATGCTGCTCAGTGCTTGGCTCGTACCAGCCTGAGGCACATAGGATTATAGGAAGTTACTAGGGTAACGGTCCTAGGGCTCTTACAAGCCTAGCCAAGTTCTGTCCTTGTTTCCATGATCAGCACTTATTGCCCCTGTCCTAGAGAGACACAGGTAGAACCCCCAGCGTGAATTTATGGTTACCCATCCAATTGTCCGTATTGCTCTTGAAGAGAGTCAAAGAGATGCTCTGCTTGACATGAAGTGGGAGCCTGTTCCAAAGGTGTGGTAACCTGTGAGAAACAAACCTGTGCCTCCAGCAAGTTCTATTAATGCCACATACTAGGTTAAGGTCTTTAAAGCAAGTAACCAGTGAGCCATTAGAATTATGGATATGCAGAATTTCCAATAAAGCAGAGTCAGGGATTGCCTTATACGCAAGGCAGAGATCACCTCTGAGCAGTCTGTATGAAAGAGAGTAAAATGACAGTGATTTCAACCGATCCACATAGGACAGATACTGAATATCTTGAATTTTCCTTGTGAGGATCCTTTGTGGTCTCTCCAGTTGCTGCAGGTGTTTGGAAAGGTACATACCAAAAGGGGCATTGTACTCAATTACTGGCCTGATGAGGGAAGAGTACAGGGAGGATATAACTTATTTTTTTTTCTGGAGGCAATGCCCTTACTTATGAGATAAGCAATATGGAATGCTCTTTTTACTACTGTGGAGACATGGTGATCAAAGGTAAGGCTGCTGTCAACATGTGTGCCCAGGTCTCTCACCACTGAGTGTGCTTTGGGTGTTTCTATTGATGTGGTAGTTAGCAGAAACATTGCTCTTAACGAAAGGGATATAATAAATTTTTTGCAGTGAGTTTAAGGCCGGAACTTTGGCACCAATCATTTGTTTGCGTAAGACCCTCTTGGAGGATGTTGACGTCGTTTAAGGATTCTATGACTGCTCCCAGTTTGTAGTCGTCAACAAACTTTGTCAGCCACAGACCTTTAGTTTTTGCTTGTACGTTGGAGAAATAGATTCTGAACAGTAGAGGTCCCAGGACTGATCCCTGTGGAACACCACTGGTTACAGGTTTGCTTTTGGAGGTGGATTTCCCTATTTTGACTGTATGGGCTCTATCTGTGAGCCAGTTAGCAACCCAACTAATGATATAAGTGTTGATACCCAGCTGCGTGAGTTTGTCAATGATGGCTGAGTGGGGAATAGTGTCAAAAGCCTTGTTCAAGTCCAGGTAGGCTGTATGCACACTTTTTCCCTTCATCCAGGGCTCTGGTGACTATCTCAAAGAAGTCCACCAGGTTTAACAGGCATGATCTCCCTATGACAAAGCCAAACTGAGTAGAGTCAAGTGTTTTGAGATTACCTATATCTTTGTCAATATGGTCCATGATGATTCACTCCATGGCCTTGCAAATAAGGCTTGTCAGGCTAATAGATTTATAGTTTCTGGGGTCAGTGGAAGCATCACCCTTGTGCAAGGGGATAATGGTGGCCATTTAACATTCATCTGGGACAAAGCCAGTGCTTAGACTATGATTGAAAAGAGAACCCAATGGCATTGCTAATTCTTGTTGGAGCCCATGTAGGATGCAGCCTGGGATGTTATCAGGTCCTATAGATGTCATGTTTTTGGCCTTAGAGGGGGCATTTGCAACCTGCTGTCTAGAGATATAAGGTGGGGGACAGGTGGAAGGAATGTCATGGAATATGTGTGGTGGGGAAAGGGGAGTGAAGTTTTCACAAGAACTTGTCAGCTAACAGGTTTGCTATGTCCACAGGCTCAGTGTATGTGGTATTATTAACTACTAGTTCAATGCAAATCTGGGTCTTACCTTTTATGCTATGGATGTAACTAAAGAATGCCTTATGGCTGTCCTTAGTTGACAACGCTAATTTGGATTCATAGTTTGCTTTGGAGGACTTCACAAGAAGTCTTATTTGCTTGTTTTAGTTGAGGAGGGAGTATTTCCAGTTTAGGGCACTTTTCCAATTACTTTTGGACAACAAAATCTTCCTCGTATTGTAAAGTCTGTTAATGGCAGTTTTCTACCAGGCAGGTTTTCTCTTCCATGAAGAGTTTGTCTTGGTCCTATCAGGTACAGCCATGTCAATGCAGTTATACATGTGTTTGTAAAAAGCATTGTGTAGGACTTGGCATAGTTGCAAGTTCCACTGGAGGGGGGTCATGCAGTGAAGCTATTTATACCATCCCTTAAAAGGATATAATCTGCTATGGAGAAGTTTTTCAGTTTAGTTGCTGCTGGGGGGGTCTGGTGTGATAGTTACTTTGAATGAGACTGATTTGTGGTCAGGTCTGACAAGGGGAGACCTCACAGTGAGGGTGTTACAGCGGTCCCCATATTGGTAAGCACCAGATCCAAGATGTTGGCACCTCTAGTTGGGGTGTCCACCAGCTGGTCCAGGGCATGAACTTGGGGAACCTTTGGGCAAGTAAGTTTGAGCATGAGTAATTTACCCAGTCAATGGATGGGTAATTAATGTGACACAGAACTACGGTGTTCAGATGTATCTTGATGGATTCCAGTAGATCCTAGTAGGCAGAGTGGGTGTCTTGATTCATGGAGGGAGTCCTGTTGCTGGCAATGACTTCAACAGGTATCCTACCAACAGCTAGTTTCACTTGAAGTGTCTCCAGGGTATCATACTGTTTAACCAATCTAGAGGTGTATCTATCTTTAATGAATATTGATACATCACCTCCTTTAGTTTTCATGCCTTCCTTTCATAGTCTGAACGTGTGATAGGAGGTGTAACCCTGTATGGCTGGGGTGGTCTCCACTGCCTTGAACCAGGTCTCTGTGTCTGCACAGATGTCAGTGTCTTCCAAGGTGAGGACTGCTTTCAATGAGTGCAGTTTCATGCTAAGACTCCTAGCATTTAGCCGCATAAATGTGAGGTTGTTTTTGATGAAATTTTTACATCGGGAATTTTGTCCTTTTGACATTGCCTAAAAAAGGCATTATGGGGGAGGCAAGAGCCTTTGCCAGTAGCCAAAATCCCAGGGGTGACAGACGAAGACCATCTCCTGCAAAGCATCGAGGTCTATTGTTCATGTCATTCCAGCTAGACAGAAACTGGATACACTTAGAATGACACCAGAAGCTAAGCCAATCATTGAAGTCAATGATTTTCTGTTTATATTGTGGTATCATTGTAGGCAAGGGTAATATGCTGCTCAGGGTTAGGGACATAATTGCCTGTGACACATAATCAGAGAGCTCAGTCATGTCTGTCCTCATGTAGTCCATGGAGGTACATCTCAAGTTGTTCACACCAACATGTACTACGACCAAATCATAACGGTACTTGTTGTTGAGAGACTTTAGTGCCTGCATGATCTAATGAATTCTGGTACCAGAAAGACAGCTGATGATGACTTTCCCCTTATTCAGCCTGGTGAGGGGGACATCTGTGTGTCTAACTATAGATTCTATGACTAAGAAATTTGGAGTGTATATGTGTTGCCTTAGGGGCTTTGATTGAGACACTTGTACTTGTGTCATTATGTGTATTGTGTGTTTTGGATGTTATGATTTGTTTAGTGTGCATGTGTTTTGGATGTCTGTGGTGCTTAGGTAGATTTTGTGTGAGTATCTCTGCATATGTTAGTCTATGTGTATGTTGTGTGTCATGAGTAGGAGCTGTGGCAGGTGGGCTGACAACCCTCTCTGTATTGCTATATATTGCATGAGAGCGCTGTGATTCCAGGTTCATAATGTAGGTGGATATCTCACAAGTGGTACAGGAATGATTTAGAAGTAGGGAGTAGTCAATTTACAATGAGGGAGGTGGTACACTGCCTCAGTAGACCCATGTCAACTAGGCTGGTAGGAGAAAAGGAGTATTCCTAGGCATAATCTTGGTCTGGCTATAACAGTTGAAGAGGGAATACAGCAGAGGCAGGTATTAGTAGGTTTAGGCATGAAGAGCTCTGGTTTAGGTAATATTTGCGAGGCTACAGAACAGGCATCTGTAACCAGCAATCGCTCTGTGCAGTAGTGCTTGATGCTGCTCGATGCACAAACAGGCTCAAACAAGCACAAACTAGTTCAAACAGAGGCTTATTAAACAGAAAAAACAGGAAACAGCCAAAATTCAAATTATGCAATCAAAACATCCTTAACAGAGTCCTGCAACAGTAACTCTAGCTAGATGAGTCCATACTGTACCTTCCTCCCACAAGGACATGGGGAGTACTCTCCAGATAAAAGATTAGCTGTTTTATAAGCTCCAAAGGTCACAAACAGTACTAGATTCAGCAAAAACCTGAACATAGATTATGCAAGTGTTTTTCAAGTGTAACAAGCAAGTAAAATCAATAAAACAAGCAGACGAACAGTAATTATAGTTGTAAGAGGAATTCAGTTAGAAGACAATCTAAAAAATGCAGTAAAATACAGTTGCACAGTTTAAATAAACAGGCATGCAGCACACATTGTTTTAGTTAACCAGAAAGTGAAGAAACAGTTGAAAATAAGCACTTATCTTTTTTTAGCCTCTCAGCTGGTATTTGGAAGAGCAAGGTAGAACAACGGAGAGGAGGAAGGGCAGAAGGCCTAACTCACTGCAACTTTGAGCAAACAAGCACAAACCAGTTCAAACAGAGACTTATTAAAGCAGAAAAACAAGAAACAGCCAAAGTTCAAATTATCCAATGAAAACACCCTGCCCAGAGCCCTGCAACATCTAGCTATATCAGTCCAAACAGTACCTTCCTCCCATGAGGGCACACAGGGGCATCTCCAGACAAAAGATTAACTGTTTTACAAGATCCAAAGGTCACAAACAGTACTAGATTCAGTGGAAATTTGAACTGGGTCTGTGCTAGTGTTTTTCAAGTGCAGCAAACAAGTAAAGTGAACAAAACAAGCAGATGAACAGTAATTATAGTTATAAGAGGAATTCAATTAGCAGAGAATTTAAAAAATGTATTAAAATACAGTTGCACAGTTTAAACAAACAGATATGCAGCAAATATTGTTTTGGTTAATAGAAAGTATAGAAAACAGTTGAAAATTAGTACTTATCTTTTGTAGTCTTTCAGCATGTATTTGGAAAACAGTAGAGCAAGAGCCGAAGGCCTAACTCACTGCAGCTTTGAGCAAACAAGCACAAACCGGTTCAAACAGTAATCTGAAAGCTCCATAATGTCTGTCTTCATATAGTCCAGGGAGGTCGATCTCAGGTCATTTACACCTAAATGGACTATGATGGATTCATAATGGTATCCGTGGTGTAATGACTTGAGTACATGCATGATTTGGCAGATTCTGGCTCCCGATAAGCAACAAGACCAGGCAAACATCTCCTGCTACAAGATGAGTAAATCCAGCCAGCCATTAAAACACAGTAGAAGAAACACAAGTGCAATGCTACCACAAACCACTTAAACAACTAGCTGTAAACCCCTTGCTGAATGCAATTTCAAGACAGTTTTACAGCAGTAACAGTGCAAGGAAGAGCAATATTTTTTATATTAAAAAAAATCAGTGAAATGCATACATAAAGCCAGGAAATAGTAGTGACCACTCAAAATAACTGAAGTGCAATTTAACAATCAAAAGAACTTAACTTTGCCAGGATAGCACTGGATACAAGTAAAACACGTCTTGAGTGTGGGCTAGGACTCCAAGCTTTGCTGAGCTCATGGCTGGGTGGACACTCAGTATCATGGATCTGTGGAAAACAATGGGTAGGAAGATGACATAAATAACTTATACAATAGCCTATAGCAATGAAAGAGGGGAGGGAAGGACTTTGGAAATTAGATTATCATAAGGAGTGGAGTTCACAGACATAGCCTTATTATAAAACAACACCAGCAATACACATAGAAGGGCCAGGGAAAACCAACCAGGCTAGCTAGAGAGGCATACACTCAGATAAAGGTATATGTGCATGTTTGAATGTTAAGACCTTGTTCTGTTGAGTTCCGCACTGCAGGTGTAGCTGAAGTAGATATGGGTTCCTTCCTACCTGAATCTGGTGACACCCCTATAGGCCCAACACACCAAGGTGGCAAGAATGACAGATTTTATTCTAGGTGACACATCTAGTTTAAAAGGCATTAGCACAACCACAAACAAATTGTTTCAACAGTGCACCAATTAGCAACAGGGCAAGGTGAGATATGCATGCAGTGAAAACATACATTCACCTTCTTCCCCAGAACTTAACAGAAGAAGGTCTTGACATTCAAACATGCACAAAGAAGGCAATATCAATGAACTGTAAAGCTTTATAATGCAGCAATACAAACAAGGGAAAATGCAATGTCATTAAACAATAAAGCAATAAAACAGTCATAATACAGCAATACAGATATGAGAAAATGCAATGTCGTTGAGCAGTAAAATTCTCGAAGGTAGCAGTCCTAACATGAGTAAAATGCAATGTCATTAAGCAATAAAAGAGTTATAATACAACAATGCAGATATGAGACAATGGCATGTCATTGAGCAGCAAAATTCTTGAAGGCAGAAGTCCTAACACAAGCAAAATGCAGTGTCATTGAACAATGAAGATTTATAATGCAACAATACAAATATGAGAAAATGCAATGTCATTGAGCAGTACTAACACCTTCAACTCCCTTGATCAATTCTAAACAGGCCAGCTATGAAACACTCTATTATACCCTGTTCACTGGCCAGTGACTACTTACAGTCTTGCTGCTGGCATGATGGGGCCCAAGTTGGAGCTCATATGGATCCCAGTTATTTGTAATCCTCAAATCATTTGGGGGGATCCACAATGTTATAAAAATATAAAATGACGGCCAGAGCCTCTCACCACTCAGTGGAGAATTTCCTAGAGACCAGGCACCATGGTTCCTCTGATGAAAAAAGTAGAAAAATTACCTGCCAGAACATTGGTAATCATCCATGGCTTTTCTGTACTAGGCTCAAAGGGACTCCTTTTCTTGCTGAATCATATGCAGGTGTGAAACTACTGGTTTCAGACTTCTCTCCTGATTCCACAAAATACCATCACCCAGGATTTCAGCAAAAGAGAGACACAATCTGCTTCTTCACTTCCCTGTCCCAAAGCACTAGAAAAGAAAATCCAGTCATGCTGGAAGGCCCTCTTTCCCCTTCAGCTCCCTGCTTCAATCTTGCCTCCTTCAGCTAGTCTCTCAGTCTCCTCTTTCACTTTCAAAAGTGTCTTTTATCCTCCTGAAAAGAGCTCCAGCTTGTGGTGTAATGAAAAACTACAGTCTATTACTTCTATACATACAGTGGGAGCTACAGGTCATATTGGAGCTCTGGTAGAAACATTAGCTTAATGTGTTAGTGAGGGGGGAGACACAGAATTCAACTTTAAGCAGGCAAAAGAGAAGCAGAATATGAAAACACTGAAGCACAAACTGGAGCAGATACACTTCTACTACAATTTAAGTCACCAGACTATGCAGACATTTACCAACAACACTGTTTATGGAAAACATGCAATAATAAATGGCTTAGGCCCAAACTCTTGCAGGATTACACATCTCTGCCATTACTGTGAGTTAAACTACAAGGCTATGGACCAGCAGGGTTTAAAATATAAGCAAATACCTTTTTACAAGTAATTCCACTTGTGGAAGTAGTAGTGTGGAATAACACAAAAACAATCTTCCCATAACTGTCAATAAACAAGGCTAAAGTCCCAGAACAAACTTAAAAATGCAAACAGATGGAACAGAGCAGAAAATCACAAAGTATTATTACCACACAGGTCACTAAGTGCAACTCAAATATTTAAGCAGAATTTAAATAATTAAAATAATTTAATTCTCTCTCTTTCCTTTTTTTTTTTTTTTTTTTTTTTGAAACGCTAGTTGCTCACAGTTCTACACCTCTCTGAGTTTTGGATAAAAGACAATGGATGGGGGTAGTTCTGTGCTGGAAATAGGAGGCTAGCTATAGAAAAATCCAATTAAATGAAGGCGATATTGGAGCTCTTTCAGAAACTTTAGCTTAATGTGTGAGTGGGAGATGTGTCCGGCACAGAATACAACTTTAAGCAGGAAAGGTAAGCAGAATATAAAAGCAGTGAAAGTCATGAATTACTTCCACCTGGGCAGTGATCTCCCAGGGGATACCAAAAAGAGATTACATGCTACTATGCACCCCATCAGCATGCAGTATAGGTCCCTTCTATTTATATTTTGTGTTCATGTGGTACTAGGCATGGGAAAAAAGTGTATGATAGATGTTTCATGATATTTTGCCCTGCCTCTTGTGAGATAGGATAGGATAGGAGACTTGGCTATCAGCCATTCTGCCCTACTTCCCTTGCTGCAGATTGAACTTGGGTGACTGGTGACATACTTGGGGTTGAAACCTGTATATCAAAAGGACTGGCTTCCAGTTTACATTCTTTGTGAGTTCACAGCTGGAATTACTCTACCCACTTCTGGGATCATATCTGAGAAGTAGTAGCTGGAAAGGGTGTGCTCATTAAAAGTAATGCTTCACAGTCATTCAGTGAAAGTTTATATGGTAGAAATGAGCTGGAGTAATGCATGGTAAAAGCCCCAATTTGTTGCTAATGGAATAATTGCAGGATGAATCAACTCAAGGTGATAAATATACAATCATTAAAGAAATAATGGGATGCAACAGGAAGGCCTTCATTTACCAGAACAGAAAGAATAAAGCTGAGTGACAGAAACAATTTAATTTTTTTCAGTAATTTCCAGGCAAACAGTCAAGTGTAGAAGATAAAGGATATTATAGAGCAACTAAAGGAGGTCATGCTATAAGAGGGGGAAATGTGAAGCCATCTGTTAGATGAAATGGTAAATATGAAAAACTGCTTACATCTATAATTATGGCTGAGAGAGAATACTGGCCAGACTGATTACTGAATGGGGCAGAAAGAATGAGAAAGGGCAAATTGGGGGAGGAGGGGGCCATGTTTCCATGAGGAGCGAGTTATTTATAAGATAATTTATTTGGGAGGGCAGGAGCTCAGAATACTGCCATTCATGTGCAGGTTCCTTTGACCTCACAATAGTGTCCCTGACAATGTTGGCTCATCTTGTAGCTGAATTTTCTTTTTCTTTTCTTGCTGATTTCATATCATCTGGACATATTTCTTGACCAAGAGAGTGTTTTCTGTATGCAGACTGTATGCTCCTGGTCATAATCATTCAAACAAATGTAAAATAAAATAAATAAAATAATTAGAAGTTATAAAATCCTATTTAGATTTGCTGTGTCATCTAAAGTGCTGATCTGATTAAGGATTCTTTGGTTAATATTATAATCATTATTAATATGAGTAAGATCACTAGTGCTGTGGAAGGCCAGTAACCAGATTGCAAGTGAAATTGACTATAATAAGTGGCTAAAAAATAAATGTAACTTTCTTCAGTGGGATATTGGCCATCTAACACATTATTAAGACTCCCAAGTCTGGTCCTGTGTGTGACTCAGAATTACCCTTACAGAACTAGCACTCCTACTAGCTCTGTACTTCTAGTCTGGAACAAGAAGGCATAGTGCTGTCTCAAAACAAAGTTGAGATATTTATCTTTAATTTATTTACTGATACTTGGTCCCCACTTACATAGCTCTCAACTGTCCAGATTTTTGCCTCATATTTTTGGTCTGTTCTTCATAAAGTTTGTTTTGTTTTTGGCGAATCATGGAGAATTGAAGTCATGAAATGGTGACAAAAGTTTCAGACATTATATCCTTCAGAAAAAAATGAGTACTAGCACAAGATCTTTTATTCAAGCAACCTTTTAACTTTATAAAAGCAATATTCAAAATCTGTTCCTATTTTTGGGCCTTTGCCCCCCCCCCCATTATTTTGGCTTTTTCCAGATTTATCAACTTGAATGGTTTCCGAGATAAATTGCCAAGTTCTTAAATGCTCATTACTCTCTTGACACCTTTATGTACATTTTAATTTGATACTGTTTTTTGTTAACCCTGTGTAAACTCACCATAACAACCCACAAAAGTTCTGGTCAAGCTTAAATAGACTCCTGTACCCTGGCCACTCTAGCACATTATCTTCTCTAGGGGCTGATAATAATACCTCCAATCAAACTGCCAATACCTTCAATGCCTTCTTCACAGACACCATAACATCTCTAGTCTGTCAACTTCCCACAGGCAAGTCCAGCCTCCCTAGCACTACACCTGATACATTCCCAACATTCCAACTACAACCCATCTCTACCAATTTCATCCAAAACTTATCCAAAAACTTAAGCCATGTACCCCCTCTGCTGACCAGTTACCATCTGAATACCTACAAAAAGCAGTCAAAGCAGTTGCCTATCCTATATCCATACTTATTAACAGAACCATTAATGAAGGATCCATCCCTGACATCTGGAAAATCTCTCACATTATCCCCTTACATAAAGGTGGCAACTCTAATGGGTATTCCAACTATAGGCCTATAGCTCTCTTATCACCCTTAGCAAAATTATGGAAAAATGCATTCACCATCAGCTAATACATCACTTAACTCAACATAACATATTAGCTAACTACCAACATGGCTTCAGGCCATTTCATAGTACATCCACAGCTCTCCTATCCTTCACCGACTCCATCAATAGAAACAGCAACAACAACATCCTCCATCAGCACTCTTTATCAATCTGTCAAAAGACTTTGACATGGTTAACCACCTCCTCCTCATAAATACCCTTGAACCCCTTTCTCTAGATACCAAGGCTATTCACTGGTTCAAGTCCTACCTCAGTAATAGGCAACAGGCAGTTCTCTGGGAAAATAAATTATCTTCCCTCTTTCCAGTCTCCCTCAGAGTCCCTCAGGGCTCCATTCTAGGACCCCTTCTTTTCTCCTTATTCATAAATGATCTCTATGTAGCAATACCTCAAGCCACCTGCATACAATATGCAGATGATTCTACGCTCGTATGTTCTGCTAAATCCACATCTGAACTTCAATCTCTAACCCAGAAAGTACTTAACACTGTAGAAGCTTGGTTCTTGAAACGTTGCCTCCTTCAGAATGCCAAGAAGACCAAGCTCTTAGTCTTCACACCTAACAGTAAGTCCTCCTCCATAGATTTCTCAATCAAATCCAATAATGACACCCTTATACATCCTGACTCTACCACTAAGCTGTTAGGAATTACAATTGACAACAACCTCACCTTCGATAATCATATTAATAATACTATAAAAACCATAAACAAAAAATTGGGCTCCTTATACAGAATAAAACCCTTCTTAACTCCAGCAGCCAGAACTACAATTGCCCACTCCCATCTTATCTCTACTCTGCTTTATGAGTCACCCATATATACTAACCTAAAAAAGAATAATCTCATTAAACTAGCCAACTCTTATAATAGTATTGCTAGATTTGCTACTGGGAACCCATTTTGAACTCACCACTGTCAAAACCTACAGCAGCTAGATTGGCTTGAACTAAAAAATATGTTGACACTTTCCCAACTTACCATTGTCCATAGAATATTTTACCAACCTAACAACACACCTATACTTTCTACCCTTATCACCCCCTATAGAAATCTCAATTCCTTACACTCTTCTAACAAACTTCTTGTCAGCTTAGGCAAGTCTAATAACCTGGCAGGTGACTCCTTGTTCTCTAATGTTGTGTCTTTCGACTTTTCCTGGTTAGGGGTCGCCACACTGGAACTCCGGTCCGCTAATGATTGGCAGTAGATTTTTACATGCTGGCTTGCCGGGCCTAACGCACAACCTTCAACGAAGGAACGCCCATTCATGCATGTCGCCACACAGAAGATGCTCTAACTGAGAAACGAACGGGCAACGTCTAACTGTGAGGCGATAACGCTACCGCAGCATCACCACCGCAGTTCTCTAATATCGCTGGTAAACACTGGAATCTTCTGCCTGCTGATCTAACTTCACCACCCTCCATTCTGCTCTTTAAACAAAGGCTCAAAAAAAATCTTAAAACACAATGGCTTTGCCCTTGTAGCAATCCTGACTAATCTTCAAATTTCTCCATTGCTATCTCTTCACTACCTGCTCTCACCATTTACTACTGCTTACCCCTCTGCAAGTAGTAACTATCACAAGCACATTAAAAATGACTTAAGATATCAAATTAATTGTTGAATGTACTGTACTTTACCACAGATATCGTACTGTAACACTATTTTGTCTTATCTGGTATGTTTATCATATATAGCATAGTGTATTTCAGATTTATGCTCTCTGTTTAGTATTATAACATCCTTTCTTTGTATATGTGCATGATAAATTAGTGTGTTATGACATGGAGCTTTTCTCCCCGGGCCTCTACTGAAAATGGAAATATATCCAGTTGGACTAGCCTGGTAAACAAATGCAAAATAAATAAAAAATAAATAAATAAATAAAATGATTACGGTTAGCTTTGTCTAAGGCCTTGTTTCCTTCAGGGAAGGATTAATTAGCTGATGAAATCAAACAGTAGATACTTTAATCTTTATATGTCACTAAAAGACAGACTCTCTTCAGATGCTTAAATATTTTCTCTGTAGTAGTTATTGTTCCTGCATTTACAAAGTATTTCTCTCTCTTCTGCTGAGCACTGGTATATTGCTTCCATAATGATTATGCCCCTCCCTCTCCTGGACTGTTAGTTCATTCAGAGGGCAAGGGTTATTGTTATTATTGCCGATTTAGGAGTTAAAATACCAGTCCAAGCTTTTGTCTTCCCAAAGCAGTAAGTTGTACATTTTGGCAGCAGATGGGTTTTACGTTAAGTGCCTGCATCTGTGTGATAAATAACAAAGCAGATGGATTAAATAAAAAAAGAAACAGTTTTTATTTAATTAGGTACTAGAATGTGATCAGACACATAAACATACTCACTTGTAGAAACATGTGCATGGACATCACTTATAAACAGATTTGTTGTATAGTTTCTAATCATTACTGCAGAATCCAGCTGTTTATAATTCATACATAAAGCCTGCAGAAGATTACACATGCACTTCAGTGGAGCTTCTGGAAGAAATGCCATGTGCCCATTTCTGTTTCACAATGATCGGTGACTATTTGTATGCATGTATGCCTCTTTGTCTACTGACAGCAGTAGAATGAACCAAAACCGCATTAGCACTAGTATTAGGCAGAGAATTTAGTGCTTCATTTCACCTGTAGAGACTTTGCTTCAGCCACAAAGGGAAATGTAGATGGACTGTACTGTTTTAACAAAGCTGCATTTTCCAGTCAATTCATTAAACACTTTTTGTAGCAGTTTTTCTTGTAATTTATCTTGGAGATGCTTTTTGCTAATGTAACTAAATAAATACATAGTGTAATCCAGTGCTCTCCATCTTTGGTTCTTTATCTTACTTTTTTCTTTCCCCTCTATCTAGTAATGTAGCTATTATCTGTTTACGTATGTAAACATCCACATATGTGTAAAGTCAAACATATATTTAGACAGGATTTAATATTCACATCTGTGTATATATACGTGTATGTGTACGTGTATGTCTAAACATTGACAGACATTTTGTCTGCACTCATTTTTGATAAGAAAAAATGGAATGACCATACTAATGAACTGATAAATTCAACCAAATATTAAAAAATGCATTCTTTTTGCAGGGTGAAAGTCCATATGCATCACACACCCCACATATCTAAATTTACTTATGCTTGAGTTTTCTGCTGATTACACTGTAAAGTTTTCAACAAAAACTGTAGTTATGTACTTACTAGTTACCATAACACCAAATGGAGGGATTAGTTTGCAATGAAAATGTGTCCTTGTGAAAGACCAAATAACGTAGGGATGCAGACAGAGCATGTGGCTCAGATATTCTCCTGACCAAGGTAACTGACACAAGGAGTAAGGTCTTCCATGATAAGAAATTTAAGGAAGTTGTAGAGGCTGGCTCAAATGGGAATTAACATGAAATTGAGGCCCTATGGCTGGCCTGTTTCTCTTACTGGGGGACAAAGTAGGAATGTACCTTTGAGGAAGGCTTTGCAAGATCCGTAGCAGGCCAAATGAAAGTGAGCCATAGCCTTGGTAGAAGTTGGACATCGCAGCTAGCTGAACCTTGATAGTTTAAAAACTAGAGCCTGTGAAAGGAAGATAAGAACCTGAGGGATACAGGCAGTGATGTTAGTCTAGTCCTTGCCCAAGCAGCAGAATGCCTGCACTTACTCCTTTATATGCTTTGTGTTGATTTCTTCTGGGAGACAGAAAAATGTGCACTACTATAGCCATGATCTGAACTGGAGAAACTGTGAGGTTGTGAAGATCCGGGTGAGGTGACCTGGAGGGGTGAAAAAGAAGATCTTCTTCTAGATCCAACTGTGGGGGGCTGATATGAGGCCTGAGTATGGGGAAACAGATTTGCCTAAGCCAGTATAGAGTAATGAGGGTCACTGTGGCTTTGTATCTGAGTGCCTTCTCAGGGTTTGCCCTTAATGGGAATTTGGATGAAATAATTGCTGTACTTAGCATTTATAGGAGAAGCAAAAAGACTGTAGCAAGGATAGACCCACAGGTGAAATCTGATTCACCACCTCTGAAGTGAGAGACCATATGAAGTAAAAGGATAAATCTGCTGAGTCTGTCAGTCCCTCCTGGGGATGTGCATTGCTGTTAAGAAGCAATATGAAGTGAATGCCTATTGCCAGACTCTCATAGCTTCCCAGCAAAGGGGGTAACATCTGATTCCTCCTTGCTTATCGATATACCAAAATTCTGACATTTTGTCTGTGTGGATGAAAACTTGAACTATACAACAAGAATAACAAAGGTAAAATACTAAGCTTCCCTTATATATAAATTATATACTTATATGTTATAGAAAACTGATAGGCCTAACACCCACAGAGTATGAAAAGGGAATAACAGTTAAAAATAGAGGAAAGGAGCTTACAAATAAAAGAAGGAGGAGGGGAGTCTAAGAAAGGCAAAAGGCTGTCAAATAAAGCAAAAAAAATCTCGTGACAAGAAATGGAGCAGTTAGTATTGTAGGAAAAGATTGCAACCATGTCTGGGAACTGAATCTGCAAACAAGATCTAGAAGCTTCATGTCCGGGGACGTTATGATTAGGAAAAACATAAAAGACTTCAAGGCTGGAGCACTAGTTTTGTTGTCAAAAATCTGACAAGTGGCTTGATGACCCAAAAGTCAGATTGTATGGACAGGATGAACAGAATCAGGAAATTGACTAAACAAAACTGCTGATTCCCCTTTTGACAAAAAGCAACTCAACAACCAGCATGACCCCCATATGTTTGTGTGTGTTGTGTGTGTGTGTCTCCGTGTGTTTTATGTATATATTCTTTGCCCCCACAAACCACCTTACTTATGCATGCTAACCCTATCTGCACTCCTGCTCCTCTAACCCTAACCCGACACCTCACCTTAGGAAAACCCTTCTGTAACACTGCCATTATACAAAAAACTTGGACACACATTACATACAACAACACACATGTATAATGCTACATTATTCCCCTTACCTGTCATTTACTATAAGCCTAACCAACAAGCACTTGCACACACACTCCTAACCCTATGCAAAAACCTTCAGTATATTCAAAGGTTTTAACATTAAGTACAAAAACTCTCATATGCCACAATCCATACTCAGTCATTCAATATCTGCATCAGTATACAAAGTGCCCATTCAACAAACTGTACATACTCAGAACTATTTTGATAAAAATTACATTTGACAAACTAAGATCCATATAAATATAAACATATACATACACTGCACACACACACACACACACACACACACACACACACACACACACACACACACACACACACACACACACACACACACACACACACACACACACACACGTATATTTAGGTGATAAACTTCTCCAACATTTAGAAGATTCCTAAAAGATTCAAATAAGCATGCTTTTATTTCAGATATTTGGGTCTGCCTTTGCTGAAGTACCTGTTCTCCAGTTTTCATCTGCATTTGTGAAACAGCATGTGTTGCTTAATCCTCCTTGCATTTTTTCATGTATTTTCTTCTCTGTCAAAGAGTGATTCCATAACTTTTTGGACTGTAGTATAATCTGCTCAAGACTCTCAACTTCACATTTTATTAGCCTTGCAAAATGGGCTAAACTTTGTTCATACTGACAGAGTCAAAAAGCCATGTATGTATCATTGAAAATCATTTTTGTGATAACTTTATGGTATTTATAACGGTTCAGCCTGAATGGATGACAACGTGCTAAAAGGGATGAGACAGTATTGGAAAGAGAATCAGTTAAATGCATTTATTGCATTTTATGTTTTGAAAACCAATTTTGTATTATATTCCACATTTGCAGGTGCAGTCCAGTTCCAACTGCCATAAACACAGCTCCTCTCTCATTCCTGTACCATGGTCTAAGTCTTTTTTTAATATAATGCCATCCTCAGTCAATCTATTTCTGAATGTGCTAATGTGAAAAAGATAAGCCTATTTTTAAGGATAATAAGGCTTGAATGGAAGAGTTCTGACTATTTGCTCTCAAGGTGAATTTCTTTAATCCCTTTTGAGAGCACATTATCAAATGGCTATGACTGGTGCCCCTGATCATAATTCCTTATAACTCATTGGGAGATTTAAATGTCTTGATGTACCACAAGTTTTAAAGAGGGTAGGGTGATAAAGTGCCTAACAGCTTTAAAAGCTGTCACATACTTATCAACAACTGCCAGACTCAAAATACAGCTCTTATCACACATCAGCTTGAAAAGCTGATTGATACATTGCTCTACCACACTTTTGTTGTTCGTGTAGAAGTATAAAGCATCTATAGTCTTTTGAAGTAATTCTGTGGTGCTGCTATCTATGTAGCAGCATGAGCCTGGGGACTCAGTTAGTTAACAGGCTGGTAGACAGAAAAGATGCTTTTGAAGAATATGTAATGCAGAGGTGAGGATTCTGAAACAGAAATCAAGAAGCCTTTGTAATAAAATCTGTAAGCATCCAGTGTTTTTAATTTATGTGTGTAGTAACATAGTGTTCATCAGTAATATTGTCCTTTCCTTGTTCCATTTCTCTTAAATGTAATTTTGTGTTAGGGCCTACCTTAATGTTTTATTTATGGTGAACATAACAGATATGCTTACAATGCCTAATCAGCTTTGTGAATAAAGTAATACTAAATGGCATTTACTACTGGTCTGCCTAGCAGTAACTGGGAATAAGACACAAACATTTTAATTCTGATGAAGTCTGTATTAAATTAGACAAGAGTGCTCAATTTGGTGGCCCCACATTTTTACAGTTGTATTGTTACCACTCATCCTTTTGTACTAGTGTTGTTTGCGTAGCACCCTATGGAAGAGGGTGAATTAACTTCTAATTCTACGACTGATGGTTTTTCAAAAGACTTTTTTTGTTTTATTGGAAAATATTAATCAAATGCTGCTATCTTTACAAGCAACACAATTGCTGCCCAGCCAACAAGTGAAGGAGTAACTAACCATAATAATGAAGTGTTTGTTTCTCCAGAATTGTTGATAATGATATTTTTACCTCAGTGAGTAATAGTTGTATTATAGCTGCTGAAGCGCCCAAATGCATTATTAAGTGATATTTTAAAACCGCTTCAATTTTCTTTCAAGAGACATTCTGCAGTTAATAAATCCACTGTGATTAATGCTGCCAGACCTGATAATATGGATGGTAATATAACCAATTTATTTAAATTATTTGAGAAAAAAAAAGTAAACACAAATCATTTTCATGTGACAACATCTATTTTAAGGAATGTCTGAAAAGGAAGATAGTCCTAAAGGTCTTTGTATTATACTTTTTCTTATGAGTATTTCAAATTATAATGGTCTGTTTCAAGAATTATTAACTGTGCTTAATAATGCAGGTTTGGAAGTTTTTCGTATTTTGGTAAAAAAATAATGAGAACCTGATCTTTAACTTGGATGATATCTCAGTTTTGGATTCTCAGATAAAAACTAGCTTGTATTTTGCAGACAATAATATCAACTATGAGTTAATCTTACACAATACACCAAGCAGTATTATAATGGAATAGCTTATATTTCTGATAAACATGATTTGAATAGAGGCTCATAAAGTTTAAATTTTAATAATAAGAATCATAATAAAAATAATGTACCTTTTTAAGAAACAAGATAATTACCATAGAGGTCAGAAAGATTGATGAATAAAGAACAGTCATTAGCAGTAACAAGCCCAAATGGGATTGTACTACTGGACAATTACAGTTTGGAACAGACTGTACCACAGGAATGCAAATTTCAACAGGCAAAGACATTCTACAGTTGAGTAGGCAGGGAGTGAGGGACAGTTCAACTACAGGGGAAAGAACAGAACTTAGTAAAACCTTTTAATCTTTCTAAGGTTAATATTGCAATTAGGGTTTTCTTTCATCTCAGCAACAAAAACTAATTTAATAGAAATTCTAAAGGAATTTAAATTATTTGTACTTAAACTTAAACTATGTATTTCATTATAAGGAGGTAAGTCATACATTATCATCTATACAAAACAGGTATAAAAAGTTTAATTCTCCATTGACTAGTCATTTGGAAGAGTTTTCTAAAGTATGTGAAAATTATATTAAAAAGCTTTTAAATAATCCTGTAGTAAATTCTTATTTATTAATAGTGATAGACAAAACAAGAATGCACTGCAAATGTTAAAAGAACATGATAATGTATGCTTTTTATGAACTGATAATAGTAGACATTATAGTAGTGGATACAACTGATTTTATTAATAGTATGAAAGATATGTTAGTAGATGATGCATGTTAGAGGGAATCAAATTATTTATATATAAGTAAGTGTAAATTGATTGATTATGAATTGTTAAATCTTTTGACAGAAGGCGGAAATTATTTGGATTAATATAATTTTAACAGGCTCCTTTCCCAGACTAGGTGTATTATTTGGCATTCCAAAACTACATAAGGATTTAATAAAACCTCCTTATAGACCTACTACTGCTGTCAGTGGCTCAAAGACAGAATCACTGGCATTATTTACTTTTTATTTTAGCTATTTATTTATCCTTTGTTGTGAGGCCCACTAGGCTAGTGGCCTGTTTTCAGGGGAGATCTGAGGTGGTATTTATACTATTAGGAGAAATTTGGTCAGAGCATTTGAGAACTTCCCCTACTCATTGTTGTTTCGAGTGGGATCCATTTTGGAGGATAACTTCCTGTTTCTATTCCAGATGCAGAGGTGGCCTGGAGAAACAGGGATACAGATGGAGAGAGAAGGAGATAATTGAGTGGTGACAGAAATGGAGGAGAAAACAAATACTGAAACTAGAGAATATGTGCAGGATTCTGAGGATCTATTTCAAAGAAATCTGTTTGATAGAAATGAGTCAGCAAATAATAGGTGGATAATTACAAACATCCAGTCAGTAAGGTTGCAGGATGATTTACTTAAAGAAATGGTAATGCAGAGTGAGGCAGAAAATGAAGGAGATGCTCCCTGGGGGGCACATTATGGAAAAAATACAAAAGGAGGATGCAGAAACAATCCTGAAGAATGGTAATGAGATAGAAAAGAAAACATATATGGAGAGGAAGTAAAAGAAGCAAACAGGCAGTAGCAGAATAGAAGGCAGAAGAAAGTGAAAATAGATGTATGTGGTAAGGATTCAAAGTAAAGGCGCAAAAGAAATGGGTGGGTATGAAGTGTGGAACAGTTTAACAGCTCATTTGGGTGTAAAAGCACACAAAGTAAGACCATTTATTCTTATTAACAAAGAAACATTTTGTGACTTTATATTTGAAACTATTTTTTCAATGGAACATTTTCTTGGAGAATATGAAAAAAAAGAAAGACTGTAACCCATGGAATCTTTATGTAATAAAAACATATAACAGGAAAACAATAAAGAAAATGTATGTACAATTTTGAACAGAGATGGAAAGAAAGATTTGAAAGGACAATTGAAAACTTTATGTAAAGAAGTACTGGACATGGCAAAAGTTTATGATAAAAGGGGTTTAGGGAATTTTCGACGGTATTGTAATATTGTGTTTAAAATAGAAAGACAAAAATATACATACACCAAGCATGATAAATGTGGAGGAAAATAGGAGTGTCATAAAATATTTGGGACAACCTAAAACATTTTTTTGTGGAAAAGAAGGATATTTGATAAGTAACTGTGATAAAAGAAAATGTTACATTTGTGTAGAAATTGGGCATGCTACAAAAAATATGAACTGAAATGTTATAAATGTAACAAAACTGGAGATTTATGGATGGATTACAAAAATGAAAATAAGAGTAAGAAAAAAAGAAAGAGAAGAAAATGATCAAAAAGAAAAATTAGAAAAAATAGATCATCAAAAATAATAAAGAGGACATAGAAGAAGGTTCTGAGATAAGTGATGAAAAAGACATAAACTGGGAGGTAGTAAAAGGAAAAAAAGAATTCTATTGGTAAAGGTTAGACAATTTAAAAAGATAAGTACAAAAGAAAAAAGAAAGGAGATGAATGAAAAAGAAGATATACAACTAATAACCGAGTATTGGTATAATGAGTCAGGTGTTTGACTCACAGACACAAGGTACAGTGTTTGATTATCCCCTTTGGAAGAGAAGTCAGCTAGATTTAAATGGCCTAATAAATAGATATGCACTTATGAAACAATGAATCTAAGGAAAGGGGAAAATGAAAATCTTAGAGTGCTTTCCGTAAATGTGAATAGTATTAAGAATATAGTAAGAATAATATGGATTTTAGAGTGATATAATACATGCAATGGTGCTGTAATTATATTAGAAGACATAAGATTTTTAACAAATAAAAAATTACAGAGAAACTATGGGAGGAAAGATAATCTGGAATTTAGGAAATGAGAGATGTTCTGGAATAGCTTTATTTTGTATAAATACAGTAAAGATATTAAATGTAACTATAGCAAAAAAGGAAGAGTAACTATTGTAGATTAAAATGGAAAGAACAAGTATATAGAAATATAACATTATATGCTTATACTAATAGTAAACAAAGGGAAAGTCTACTTCATCACAATTGTAAAGAAAGGGAAAGCATATTTCATCAAATTTTAAACTGAAAGGGAAACATATTTCATCAAAATGTAGACTGTGTAGTGATAAATATGAATGTTATAATAACAGGAGGCTTTAATTGTGATTTAAGGGGCAAGTGTAAAAAGAAAGAAAATGATATAAGATGTGGTAAGTTAATACTTTGGGACAAAAATTCATGGACTTACAAAAAGGGTATGTATAGAACTGAAATAGATTATTTTATAGTATCAGAAGGTTTAGTTATAGGACAAGGGGAGGTAGTAGAAATGGGCTTTTCTGATCATCTTGCAATATGGCTAGAGATAAAGTAAAACAAGGAATATAAAAAAGATGAAGGGATAAAAAAGGATAACTAAGAAAGCATGGAATGAAGAAGAAAAAAGATTAGTAATACATTTCTGGGAAGATCATATTACTATGAGATCATTTTATAAAAATTAGTCTGAATGGTGGGTGATAGTTAAGGAAAAATATAAAAAATGTTTTTTTACAATGACTATATAATGTGAGGAAAGTGGAGAAAGAAAAATATAGAACAACATATAATGATGCATTAGAAGATTTTATAACATAATGATAGAAAGTACTTTGACAAAGAAAAAGAATTATATAACAAATCAAGCAAAATATAAGAACTGTTATATATGCAAAGATATTTTTGACAAGGAAAAAGAGAAGCAGTTTGAAATTAGTTAAGTAGATTAATTAAGGAAGATTGTAGTGTAATGAGAGAAATACAAAAATGCAAAAGGAGAAATAGAAAGAACTCAGGAAATGATTATGAATAGTGTAGTACAAGAAATGTTTAAAGAAAAAGGAAGGTAGTGAAAAAACATGGAAAGTAAAAACAGCAGCAGAAAAAGAGAATAATCAAGTTAGAAATGGAGATATCTTTAAATGAGCTAGATAAAGTATTAGGACAAGTAAATAAATATTCAAGTGCAGGACCAGATGGAATAGGCAATAATATGTATAAAAGTTTAAGGGAGTAGCCAAAAAATATGTTTTAAAGATTTTGAATGAATGCTTAAATGAACATTTTGTGTATTAAGAATTATGTAGTGGAATACTTAAATTCATATAGAAGAAGGACGATAGAAGACAAGTAAAAAAATGGAGACTGATAATACTGAATAACAAGGGTGATAACATCTTTATGTATAGAACTGAAATAGATTATTTTATAGAATCAGAAGGTTTAGTTATAGGAGAAGGGGAGGTAGTTGGAACAGGATTGTCTGATCATTTTGCAATATGACTAGAGATAAAGTAAAACAAGGAATATATAAAATTACAAACAGGATTTGAAACTAAAATAGAAAATGTTATGGAAGATAGTATATATAGTGTAAAGGGGAAGGGTTGCCAAGTATTGTTAATGATAACTAGAGAACTGTGGATGATATTATGAATAGAAAAGAAGAAGCATAATTGTGATTTATAAGGCATTTGATACAACTGGACGTGAAATCTTATGGGTGATAATGAAAGAAAATAAGTGAGAAAGTTATGAAATTATGTATGTCAACCTACAGTAATAGTAAAATAAAAATATTGGTAAATGGCTGGTTAAGCCACGAGGTACACATGAAGAATGGTGTAAGGCAGGGATGTCAAATGAGTTGTATACTCTTTCCATTAGATTGAATGTGATAGTGTATGAAATAAATTACAAAATGAAGTAGGCAGGGTATATAACACCTGAAGGATTAAGAATTGCAGTTCTGTTAACATATGCCGATGACATTATAATAATTGCAAAAACAAGTTTGGATAACATAAGTAATAATTTGCATGAATGAGTGCCTAGAGGTGATAGGGATAGCTTTAAATAAAGTGAAAAGTAAATCTTTAGGTGATATTGTAAAATAGGGGAGTATATATTTTACAATGAATGAAATTTCTGTGTTAGGTATAAATTTGGAAATAAAGATGTATGTAGAATTCAGTGGGAAAAACAATAGAAGAAATAAAACAAACGTATTTCTGGAGAACATATAAATTATCATTCAGAACAAAAAGCTTATTTAATAAATTCAGTACTGAAGGGAAAATAGCATGTTTATCGGTATATTTATGTCACCAACAGTACTTGAAAATAAATTATTGCAGACATTTTTTCATTTATGTGGGGTTCTAGATTTAAACCCAGTAAAAATGGGAGTTTTGTTTGTAAATAAAGAGTAAGGATGTTTAGGGTTAATTAATCCAGTAGTATATTCTGCTTCATTAAATTTGTGCAAAGTGTTAAAGTGAGTAAATGAAAAACATGAGACATTACTAGTAAAATTGTGTAAATATAAGTATGATAAATTTTGGGGTATGGTAAAAAGGTAACTAGAAAAATAGTGTATAAATGAAGAAATAAAATGTGACCAATGAAAAATAATTTTGTAAAAAATAAAACTTGATGATATAGAAACAGAGAGAAAATTATGGTACAAGAATTTAATGATAAAATATTACTATGTAAAACCATGAGAAAATCTAACAGATGAAAAAAATTAAAACTATACAAATAAGAAGCAAATGGTATAATCAGAAAATAGACTGTCAAGATTTTTTGTGGAGACTGGTAATAGATAAATTACCAGTAAAAGGAAATATGCTATATAAAAAGAAAAGTAATAGAATATGTTTACATTGTTAATAAAAAACTAGAGAACGTGTGCTTTTGAAATGTAAAAGAGTAAAAAATGGTTGGAGAAAATTATGTAAAGTAGATTTTATCAAAGATATAAAAGAAGTGGATAAAATAAACATGTATATGATTAAATATAGATATTATGAAAGTAGAAATAAAGAATATGTTAAAAGAATAGATAAAATGTTATTTCATGTCATATGGGTTTTATGGAATGAAAGAATATATTATGTTTAATGGTAAATGCATTTTAACAACAATATTAAGTAAAATTATGTAGGCGGCTGGGGTGGTGCAGCGGTTAGCATTGCTGCCTCACAGCAAGAGGTTCCCCGGTTCAATCCTCGGCTGGGGTGCCTTCTGTGTGGAGTCTGCATGTCCTCCCTGTGGTCGCGTGGGTTTCCTCCGGGTGCTCCGGTTTCCTCCCAGATCCCAAAGACATGCTGTAGGTGGATTGGACACACTAAATTGGCCCTAGGCGTGAGTGTGTGCATGTGTGTGCCTTCTGTGGAAGGTTGGACGCCGGGCTGGCAACTTGACACCGTAAAACTCCACTGCCAATCATGAGTGGACAGGTGATCCGCTGTGGCAACCCCTAACCAGGAAAAGATGAAAGAAGAAGAAGAAGATTAAGTAAAATTATGTGGTGGTTATGGAAAAAGGATGGGGTCTAATATGGGTGAAAAATTAGTATGCTTGTAAAGGAAATTGTGAATATATGTAAACAAATTTATATATCTATATATTTGTACATTTGTAAATATTTGTAAATATGTAAATATATTGTAAATAAGAGTTCTTTTTGTATATAAATGACCACTAATCTTTTCAATAGGTGCCCTGGGATCATTTTCCATCTACCTATGCAACCACCAAATCAAGCAGATGAGGCCTCAGTTTAGTATCTCATCCAAAGGCAACACAACCAGAAATGCAGCACCCCCTCTTATGCTACACTGCAGTGCTAGTAATCAAGCTACCTGGTGTGAAAATAGAACCCACAGCCTTCTGCACCAGCCTCCTGCACCAAAGGTGAGTGTGCTACCTGCTGTGCCACTCATAGTGCTTAGCTTAGTAATCTGATTAGTTGAAAATAAAATTAAGAATATTGTTACAAATATTGATCCTTACATAAAAGATTCCTGACATTTTTTGAATATATTATCTAGTTTTAAGTTAGATGGTAATGATGTTATGTTAGTTACTATTGATATTAAGTATTTGTGTACATGTATACAACAAGATTTGACAATGGAATTTTTTTAGATCGTACATCTTTAAGTAGTCCATTTTACCCAGTTTAGAGATTCATGTTATTTGATCATTATTAGAAATGATTTTGGACAATAATTATTTTTTTGTTGAAGATAAATATTGCAAACAATGTCGGGTGTTGTTATCGGAGCCAGTATGGCTTCGTCATTTGTCAATATTTATATAGCCTGGTGGGAAAAAGCATTCTTTTATAAAATTAATTTGTTTGAATATGTGAGTTTTTCTAAACATTTCTTGAATATTTGTTTATTACTTGGTCAAAGGATGATCAAACGTTTCAACAGTAGTTACAGGAAATGAATAACATTACTGACTTTTTTTTACAGCTAATGGTTTAAAAACAAAAGAGTCAAACTGGGCTTTCCTAGACTTGGAGAAAGCATATGACAAGGTCCCAAGAAAGCTGATCTGGGCAGTACTGCGGTGGTTTGAAGTCCCAGAAACATTGGTAGAATTAGTACAGGCTATGTACAAGGACCCAGTGACTCAAGTACAAACAGTGTTTGGCCTCACTGAGGGGTTCCCAGTGGGCGTGGGTGTACACCAGGGTTCAGCTCTGAGCCCACTGCTGTTCATACTGGTAATGGACTACATCAGCAAACAGGTTGGAGGGGTCAGAGCAACAAAGCTGCTGTATGCAGACGATGTGGCAGTACAGGCAGACTCTGATCTAGAACGTCAGCAAAGGATAGGAGAATGGAATGCAAATCTGAAGGCACATGGGATGAAACTAAGCACAGATAAGACAGTGGTAATGGCAGCAGATTGGGGAAATCAGAAGAAGCTGAGAATAGAGATAGATGGGAAGATAGTGGAACAGGTAAACAGCTTCAAGTATCTGGGAGGGGTGGTTGAGGAGAAGGGTAGTCTGAATGAAGAGGTCAAAGCTAGAATCAGAGGGGCTGCAGCCAACTGGCATAGAGTATCAGGTGTAGTATATGACAGAAGAATGCCAAAGAAGCTGAAAAGTAAGGTGTACAAGACAGTGGTGCGACCAGTACTACGGTATGGTACAGAATCCTGGGCAGTAAAGGCAGAACAGTTGAAGAAGCTAGAGGTGATGGAAATGAAGTGCCTGAGAAAGGTGGTAGGATGCACACTGTGGGACAGGTGAAGAAATGAGGACATAAGAGCAGAAGCCAAAGTAGCTCCAATTACAGAAAAGATCAAAGAAAACAGATTGCGATGGTATGGGCACATGTGTAGAAAAGCAGAAGACAATCTGGTGAGGGAGATTTGGGACAGACAGGAAGAAGGTAAGAGGAAGTGAGGGCGTCCAGCAAAGAGGTGGATGGATTGTGTGAAAGAAGATCTGCGACAGTCAGGCATGAGTGTTGAAGAAGGCAGGAGAGTGGTACTGAATTGAGAGAGCTGGTAACAGTTAATACGATATCCCGACCCCATGTAAATGAGAAAAAGGGGATGATGATGATGATGATGATGATGGTTTGAAAACAAAAGGATGAATTCAAGGTCAAAAATTAAAAAAAAAATTTATATATGTTAATAACTTATTACATGCATCAAGTTGCCATTCCTTATTTATGAAAGAAATGTTATTAAGAGTCAATTTATTAGAGCTTCGTGTTTAACTTCTGAGGAAATAGATTTTTATAAAGAGTACAACATACTTTTTAATATGTTTTTGAACATGGTTATTCATATGATTTTATTTTTTGTATTGCTAATGAAGTAAAAAAATGGTAGGAATGATATTTATAGACTTATTTTAGCATCAAATTATAAAAAAAGATGAATTTATCCCTAATCTAATCAAATAATTTAATTGTTCTATGGCTATTGTTCCATCTGTTAATAGTAATAGCATCAAAACAATTTTCTTTGACAATTAGAAAGTTATTCAGGAAAATGTCAGACCGACTAATGTCATAGGTAAATGTCCTATTTTGCCATTAAGACTGGTTTAAAACTGAAAGCAATCCTTGGGACCAGGAAGTCTATGTTTAAATGATTTCATACCATCAAACCTAAATGAACCTATGCTTGTAATGGTTGCTCCTCATGCTGTTTTATTAGTAATAATCCTAATGTGCATGTTAATTCTATTAATAAGTCATTGGCAACAATAGGGTTATTTTAACTGTAACTCTTGTGGTATAGTATATCTAACTTCATGCTTATTGTGTAAGTGTTTCTGTATGGGAGAAACCACAAGGAAACTGGCAGTGATCATTTATGATCATGATCTGGCTATACAGAACGGGAATAAAAATAATGTTTTATATAAGCACAGTGTTATGTGCAAGAACTTTAAAAAGTTTGCATTTGATGTTTTGGATCAAGTGATTATGGACGTGAGTTGGGTAATTTTAACAGGTTGCTGGAGAAAAAAGAAATGGAATGGCAGTTAAGACTGCAAGTCGATAAACTTTCTGACTTCAATGAAATTATTAGTATAAATACTGCTTTACAACTTAAACTTCTTTGTCTGTTTGTTCTGTCTTTTCTCTGAGTGTTTAGAAAAAAATCATAAGTTTTTATAATATGATATATTTGTAACATTGTTTTTAGTTTAAGAATGGCTTTTGATGTTATTTATTAATTAATGAATGTTGTCATTGTAAAGGAGTCTTATTTTACTGGTGTTGGCTAGTCATGTGATTTCATTGATTTGTATATAACAGATGGTTTACGTTATTTGTTTTTATTTCTGATGAAGCCTGCATTAAATTAGATGAACGCGCTCAATTTGGTGGGCACCCATTTTTACAGTTTTTTTTATTGTTTTATATTAATTTTTACTGTTGTATTGTTACTACTCTTCCTTTTGTACAAGTTTTAATTTTCCATTTTGTAAACATGCAATACTACAATTTGTAGCTAGGAATCTGGCATGAAATTGAAGCTGTAACTAAACAAAGAAGGTGCAGATAGTACTGATTTGAAAATATCAATGGGACTGAAACAGACAGCTTCAGTGGCATAGAGTGATAAACTTTGATTACAACCTAGGCAAATATGAGTTTGATTAGTAGCTTGGGTGCCTGTTTGAGCTGGTGGGGAGGGGCAGTAATGAAGAAGGCAAAGCCTGCTGCCTTTCTCCAGGGGTAGGGTTTGGGATTATGTATTGGTGGAAGCAGTCTGGGGTGACTTCTACCACTCCTGCAGAGATCAGTGCTTGGAGTGACATGGCCAGCTGAGCAGAAAGGCATGCAGAAGGGTGATAGCCTTTGGGATGGGCAGCACAGTGATTATAATATTCATATGTTCCTGGACAGCCACATTTCTCTCCTGATGAGCTACTATATACTGCCCCATACTCTTTTGGTTGGCACCAGAGTTTATATGAGTTTCTCCATTTTTGTTTTTCAAAGTGCAGCAGTTCATTCACAAAACAACAGTTTTCCCTTTTTCTTTGCAGGTGGAGTAAATGTTTCAGAATGTATTTTGCACTTGCTGGCTGCAGAGTAGGAAGAGAAAAAAACAAAACACATTGTATATAATAAGTAGTGTTGAAATTCTGCCTTGCAAAACCACCCATGTGGCATGTGTAATACAGTGTAGACAGTTTCTTTAGCTGCAAAAATTAGCTTGAAGGTTTAGTTTTATTTATTGCCTTTGTTGACTAGAAAAGCCTGACTGGGCTATGAACAATCCATTTTTGACAGATGCCTGGGGAGTGGGGAGAAATGCTCCACCTGCATACATTAACAAAAATACTTAGATTGGGAACAAGTCAAAAATGCAGCAATACTCATAAAAGTTCCATGTGCATACATTAACAAAAATACTTAGATTATGAACAAGTAAAATGCAACAATATTCATAGGTATGTACATAAATTAGAGCAACACTCTCTAAGGAGATCAATTTTAACTTAAAAAAAAACAGCTGTATTTCTGCTTAACATAATTTCTGGCCTCTAACAGTTCTACCTTTAAAGTTTCTCAATGAAACACAATAGTTTTTGTTATCACAGCTCTGGTCAAGTTACCCAATAATATCTACAGTTAGGTTACCCAATAATATCCATAGTTACGTTACCCAATACTATCCACAGTTAAGTTACCTAATAATACCCATAGTTAAGCACTTGATACTCCTTGAGTAAATCTATAGTGAGAGGCTCCTGGTACTTCTAGAATAGACCCAAAGGACTTTACTTGATACACGTGGTATTTCCCACAGATTCTGCTGGTCAAAGTCCCCCAAGTGTCTATTTCCTCGACCAGTCCTGCTCTGTGAGACTCAAATGTTGCTAACATTAAAGGATTTCAGACCTTCCTTTAACAGCAATTCTCCAGTGAATCGCATTGTGGAATACTATTACACGTTTTTGCTACCATATTGCACCAATTGTATGTGCAACTTTCAGGTTTTTACACTATTATATGGTGTATATACAGCATATCAGAATTGTTGATATCTTAATGCCTACTATGCCACAATGTTTAATGGAAAACTTAATTTACAACTTCATTAAAGGTCCAGGAACTTATAAAACTGCCATTCTGATAACTAAGGTGCAGCTAAGGAGACAGCTGCCCTGGGCATAAGTTATTAGTAGGTACAAGTTGCAGGTAACAAATGCAGTTCCAGTATTTATTTACAAAGTCATGAGGTATTGCATTTTCATAAGTCAATACTAATATAGCATTTACATCACAGTAGAAGCACTGAGACTACAAGTGTATGGAACTAACTGTAGCAAGCTGCTTGTTACAATTGTAGTAAGCAGTTTGATACTTTTTTTTTCGTCTTGTCTTCAACTTTGAGTTTTGGGGACATTGTACAAGGCAGTAGACGAACTGGCTATGCACTTGTCAATCCTTCTCAAAGTATGGGTAACCTTTTGGTTTATTATACTGTAAAAATAAAGAAAGGACTGAATTGCTAAATTTTATTAAGAGCAGATAGTGCTCAGCCAGTACATTGGCATAAATACATAAAGGCATAACTACACCCTAGGTGACTTGGGTTCATTTAGTAGCTTTAGAATTTGAGGCACTGGCTGGAAGCAGGATTGGTGTTCCTATCCTTGTGGAAGAGCATTTATCTAGGTGCTCCCTGAGGGGAGACATGGTCCATAGAAGGGAGTAGCCTTGGACTAAATAGACAAATGCAGGGGAGAGGTGTCAGAAAAAGGTAGGGTAGATCATTAACTAAAAAATCCCCTTAGCAGAAGAAGTCACAGTCTTGACACTCCCATTCTCCCCCCACACAGATGTACTTAAGATCCATGCTGGCCCTAGCTCTGAGATGGAGAATGTCCTGGGGTACAGGAGGAGCTGTTTGACCCAGCAATAAATGGGAGCATTGGGATGGCTGGAAAGTATGAAACATAAAGAGGAAAAAAGAACAGACAGTGTCCGGGACTAAATGAACATATAGGTATAAACTATATGTTAGAAGCCTGCTTATTAAGATGAGAGGCCTGTTTCAGAGTCGCAAATGCTTTTTAATGGTGTTTTAATGTTTTTTCTACTTATTTTTCTATACTTTGCAAATAGAAATGTATTTTAGTATTTATTTGGAATTACAATATGTGTATATTGAATGTTTGTAATTTTTGTCATATTTATTTTTAGTGGAATTTGTTTAGTGGAATTGCATTTGGAGTGAAAGTTCACATGATTAGTTAGTAGCAGGATGTGGGAAGGTATAAATTGCAGGTTGTTTGGTGAAGTAACAGTTCTGAAGAAGTCTGAATAATTGTTGGATGAAAATGCTAAACAAGTTTAATAAAAGTAAACTGGCAATTGGTATCAGCAGTTTATCTGCTTTATTTTATTATAATGTAAGGTGGAATTCATGTGATAAATGTTAGAGTTTGTAACAAGATAGGGTGGGATTCAGTCTGTGTAACTTTTTAGAAGGTAGGGTGGGATTCAGCTGCAGAAGCCTTTAGGCTTTGTTACTAGTTAGGGAATGATCCAGTCACAGTAACCTTTGGGGTTTGTCACTAGGTCAAATGAGATTCAGTTTTGGTGACCTTTAGGGTTTGCTATGAAGTAGGTTGGAATCACGGAAGCCTTCAAGTCTGATGAAAGCCAAGATGGGATTTATTGTAACCTTTAAGGTTTGTTAAAAGTAGAATGGAATTCAGTAAAGTAACATTTAAGATTTATTACTAAGTAGGGTGGAATTCATTTGCAGTAACCTTTAAGGCTGTTTGCAAGGTATGGTGGGATTCAGTCAGGGTAAACTTTATGTTTGTTGAAAACTAGGGTGGGATTCAATTGTAGGAACCTTCTATGTTTGTCACAAGGTAGGATGGTGTTCAGTCCCAGCAACTTTCACAGTTTGTTAAAAGTGGGGTAAGAATTCATAAGTATGCTCTGCTCTGCAGTGCAGGTCTTGCGCTGTAAGAAGTCAGATGCCTGTTTTTCTGAGGCATCATTTAGAATGCAGTAGGGAGGGAGGGTTCCACAAATAAGAAACCATTGGCACATTGAGCAGTACAGTGATTCCTAGAACCTGTGAGGATACAAAACAAGGATCAGTACAAGTGGTAAGGTGTGGGACAGATCTCATGCACATAATTTTATACAATAGGTAATAGATTATATATTTGTGGAAAATTATAAATCTGTACAAATCCTCCAGCTAAACCTATTCCATCTTTTCTTACCTGCCACCATCAAGCTAAATGCTATAACTCTACTCCACATTCCTGTACTAATTCTTCCTTTCTTATTCTCCGACATTACATCCTATCAACAATGCCTTTCCACTATCTACACATCTCCCACCATTCCTACTCCCTCACAACAGCATACAACAATCATGCACTTTGATATAGCACCTAGTCTATTCAACACTACCAAAATAGAATTATTCGTATACAAATACTTACAAAAACATGCTTCAGCCTACAAACACACCAAACTATTATCTCAAATGCCAGTACTTACAAATAACCCTAAAATCAACAATACAACTTAGTGGAGATGTCTACCCAAACCTAAGTCCCACAAACAAGCAACAAAATTCTTCAATTCCACTCCCCCAAATAGCTAATACTAACATTAACCTTTCTAGTACAAACTCAGACCTATTACTACTAAATATGAACCTTAGGAGCCTATCAAATAAAGTTCACAAATGTCATGCATTTGTCTCTCTCTCTCTCTCTAGTCCACAGACATTGTTATCTTAACAGAAACATGAGTAAAACTGGCAATAAGTAATAATGAGATTTTACTACAAGGCAACAACATCCATAGACTAGAGAGACTTAATAAACATGGAGGAGGGATAGCTATAATTTACAAGAACACACTCAAGATAGAATATCTGGACCCAAAACCACCAAAACTAAATAATGCTGAGATGCTATGCACACAACTAGAATTAAACCCCAACAAATTTATAATAATAATAACAATTTACATCCCTCCTGGCAATGACCCTACCATTATTGAAGACTTCCTCCATTGGTCATCCATATCCTTCTCTCAGGAAAACATTGTCATGGGAGACCTCAACTTAGACAGGATAACTTACACCTCAGATAATTCCACAAACTTCATAAACTTGTACAGATTCTCCCAGTTAATAAATTTCCCAACTTGAGTAGACAAAAAAAGCAACAGACAATCAATACTGGAATGGACATTAACCAATAAACCATCACTCATTAGTCAATCAGGATGTCTACCAGATAGCATTAGTGACCATCTACCCACCTACCTCCTCAGACAAAACTTACCCTTTCCCAGAAGTACTATATACAGACAAATTTGCAATAAGGAAAAACTTCTCTCCTCAAAGTTTTATATCAGGCTTACACCACAGTGACTGGCACCCCCTGCCAACATTCCCATTAGATGCTGCAGTATCATACTTCAGTGATACTTTCTTGGAAATATTAAATAGCCAAGCTGCTCAGAAGTATTAGAATAAAAACAAACTATGCCCCCTGGCTCTCCAAAGAAAAAAAAACTCTTTCTCAAAGCTAGAGACAAAGTCTGGGCACAATATCAATCAAACAAAAATCCAACCACACTAAACTATTACCGGCAAATAAAAAAACATTCTAAAAAATGGATAAAAAATGAAAAAAAGTCTTTTTTTATAGCTACCCAACAAAAGTACCAAAACAACCCCAAACAATTCCGGGCAACCACAAATCATCTCTTACACCCTGGTCAATCTACAAACCCAGCCTCTCCGCCATAAATTCAAACGATAGTATAGACCCTCAATTCAACACCTACTTCACCAACTTTATACTAAACCTAATAAAAACAAATAACATCACACCCCTAACAATCCCATTTGAATCTAATGGAGAATCTAACAACTTTTCCTTAAAGCCCATACAAAATGCTTCACAAACTTAAACCTACCACCCTTACTGCCACAAACTACCCGTTGAATACCTTAAATTAGCTGCTGACATCATAGCCTACCCAGTCTCCATATTGATCAACCGAACCATAACTTAGTGACAAGTTCCCAAATTCTGGAAAACATCCTACATAATACCCCTCCATAAAGGTGGAACCTGTACTGACCTTTCTAACTTCAGACCAATTGCGATCTTGTCACCCCTATCTAAAATTTTAGAAAAATGCATTCACTCTCAACTCATGAATCACATACTTTCTAGTAATCTTCTAAGTAAATCACAGCATGCTTCTGACCAAATCACACCACCACTACAGCTCTTATAAGCTTTACAGAGACCGTTAACCAACTCAGAAATGAAGGACAATTAGTCTCCTCAGTATTCCTAGACATGTCAAAAGCCTTTGACACTGTCTCCCATCAGAAACTTTTACATGAACTCTAGTCCCTGGAACTAAGTCATTCTGCCCTACAACAGTTTCACGACTACCTTTCAGACTGACATTAAGCTGTAAAATGGAAAAGTGAATTCTTCCCTACATTGCCTGTTACCTTAGGTGTACCACAGGGCTCAATTCTAGGTCCACTCCTATTCAGTATCTTCACTAACAAGCTCTACACAGCTACTGACCTGGCCACAATCTGGCCACAATCATGCAATAAACAGATGACTCCACACACATCTGTGCAGCTCCCTCAGTTACTAAACTCCAAGAAAAAGCACAACTCTCATTATCAGCAGTAGAATCTTGGCTTACTACCTCCCAACTAATACTGAATCCCAATAAGACAAAATTAATGATCTTCTCAAATAACAAGTCCATTGACCACCCCTCTCCCTTCCTAATATACTCTTCTAACAACACAAAAATTGAAACAGTGTCAAACTACTAGTTGCTTGGTGTCACAACTGACAATAATATGAAATTTGATAAACATCTGTCAACTATTATAAAGAACATCCACACAAAACTAGTCTCGCTCTACTAATTAAAACCATATCTCACTGACTTCACTAGACTATCTATTGCTAGGAGCCATTTACTATCTTCCATCCTCTATGCCTCTGCCATCTTCACTAACTTAAAGAAAACTGATCTAACAAGACTAGAAGCTTGATATAACAAGACTGTGAGATATGCCAGCAACCCCCCCCATATAGAACGGGTTCACTATGAAATCTCAAAATACTGAAATCCCGAATTTCAGTATTTCGAAATTACATAGCCGAAGCCCTCAAATCCTGGAAACCCATAATCGCGAAACTCAAAATCCCGAACCTACACTACACACAGAGCACACACATAAACATACACACAACTTCACCCCACAAGCATACAGACAAACCTAGACCACATATAAGTAGGGGGACAACCCCCCCTGCACCCCCCACACCCCCCTACTTATATATACTAACTCCGAGATCGCACAATGAGATACACAAAGGTAACTCACACCCACACATTTCACAGTCCCTCACATACACACATCACAGTAACAACACACACTGACATACACTAAAGCCCCTAACCAACACACTTACACATACATACATACCCGAACTAACACCTAACCATTCACACACCGCGACACCAGAAGTGCTAATTCAAAATCTCCGTACTTCGGGATTTTGAATTTTGCTCTTCTGGTGTTTCGGGATTTCAAGGCTTTGGTGTTATAATTTCGAAATACTGAAATTCGGGATTTCAGTATTTCGAAATTATGAACGGAACCCTATAGAACACATCATTGTAATGCCTTACAACATCTAAATTGGCTGGAACTACCTAACCTCTTTACCCTCACCCAGCTTACAACAGCCCACAGAATAGTATATCAATCCAAAAAGTGTCCATCTCTCCAAAATTTACTTCAATCTCAATCCAATACAAGGCAATTTAGATTCTCTAACAAGCTTCTGCTACAAGTCACAAGAGCTGACAATTTCTATGGTGATTCTTTCTACTCTCCAGGACCTGGAATCTGACTCCACAACATATACTAACTACAAATAACCCTCAACAATTTAAAATCACTGCTTAAGTCCCACCTAAGAACTGGCTTTGCTCTTGCCTAAATGCCAGCTGACCACTGTCTCCATTCTACTCTTCAAAATGCATTCCTGTCAACATACTCAAACTGACTAGGTAAACATTTAATCTCCTGCTTCTATACTTAACCACCAACACATACTCTTATCTATTCATATATAAAACCCAAGCTATGTTTTGCTAAATGCCATTTTTTCCTCAATTGTGGTTATGTTTCCTCTGAATATTATGATTTTTTCTTGTTGAAAATTGTAACTATTATTATAGCTGTATATGTTTTTCTTTTCTTTGACAGCTGTAACTAATATTATAGCTAAATATGTTTTTTTGGGATCACTACATGATCTCGAAATTTTGGAATACCGAATTCCAAAATCTCGAGACTATGTAGCTGAAACTCCTAAATACCGAAAGACCAGAAGCGCGAAATTCATAATCCCGATGTTCAGAGATATTGAAGTAGCGCTTCTGGTGTTGCGGTTTGTTGATGGATAGGTGGAAGTTCAGATAAGTATCTATGTGTAAGTGTGTTGGTTAGGGCCTTCAGTGTGTGTCAGTGTGTGTTGTGAATGTGATATGTGTGTGTGAAGGACTGTAAAATGTGCACATGTGAGTTTCCCTTGTGTGTCTGTTTGTGCAATCTCAGAGTTAGTGTATTTAAGTAGGGGGGGTGTGGGGGGTGCAGGGGGGCTTGCCCCCCTGCTTATCTGTAGTGTAGGATGATATGTTTGATTGTGGGGGGAATTTGTGTGTATGCGTATGTGTGTGCTGTATGTGTGTTGTATGTTTGGGATTTTGAATCACGCGCTTCTGGTCTTTCGGTATTTAGGGGTTTCGGCTACATAGTCTCGAGATTTTGAAATTCGATATTTCAAAATTTCAAGATTATGCAGTGAACCAGTTTTTTTTATCATCATGTCCTAACATATGCTTGTAATAATTTAAACTGTGATTATTCTCTACATCTTGTGAGGCTTTTCCCCCCAGGCCTCCACTGAAAATGGGTCTCCCACCCAGTCAGACTATCCCAGTAAACAAACAATCAAACATAAATAAATAAATAAATAAACAAACAAATAAATAAATAATAAATGTAATGCTGGGTGATGTGAATGAGTCGTATATAAAGGTTCATAGGGTCATGGGTAGTTACTAGGCTAACAACCCTAAAGGAGCTTTGTGAATGAGTTAAATATATAGTTTCATAGGTAAATAACAAGCTAGCAACCCTAAAGGACATTTTAAGCCTATATTTGGCAGGTTTTAATTACACTCATTTAATTGGGGATATAACTTGGGTATAGGTGATTGCACATTTACAAGCTTCCTCTTTCTAATAGGGACATGGGCACATATACTCTGATACACAGTTTGCCAACATGCAACATTTGTACAGAATAAGGAACAGGTTATCTGTAGCACTTAAACAGAGGAGCAGAACATAAAAGGAACATGATAAAATGCATCTATAAATATAAGAGCTGTCTTTCAGACCAGTTGCGTTTACAGTTACCATTCATTCTTTGAATGGAGGAGTGTTGATAACTGCGCAGGTCAACTTGCTGTCAGGAATAATTACAATCTATGCAACTGCCCAGTGTTACATCTTGTGGTGGTTTTGCAGGGTAGTGTACACTGGTTACAAGCAGGACAGCTGTTGTTTGGAGATGTGGATACAGCTATATTGCTTACTCAGACTATTATCTGCACAAAACACAAGGTCAGCACTGGTTGAAATGTGTAGCATAAGGATGCATAGCCTGTGCCCATGATATAGAGGTATGAAGCCTTAACCAAAGCCTACATTACTTCTATTTAGTAGCACAGGCATCTGAAGACTTGAGAGGGAAGGATGAGTTTGAGCAGACAGTGTCAATTTGCTCATCCTCAGGGAAGGAGGCTACTGGACCTACTACACTTCTGACACCTAATGGTGGTTGGGAGTATCACTCAGCTGAAATGCCAAGGTTAGCTTGTGTTGCCAATGAGGAGCTCTGCTCTGTGGAGCTGGGGAAAGTAGGGTGTGTATGGGGGCATGAAAGCCTCCTTCTCCTCCTCTTCTGCATGACCAGGCAGAAAATATAACTCAGCAACAAGCCTCTTGTGTTGAACGATGGGGAGGCTGCTTCTCAGAACCTGGAGCAAGTCTGCTGTCTACCACCTGACTAACACCAGAGGGAGAACAAATTAGGTTTCTCAGACATTAATAAATGGGATGTAGACTGCTTGCCTAGTCCAAGGATACTTGTCCCTTGTCCCCAGAAGAAAAGCCTGAAAAATTGCAGGTTGAGAAGCCATCAGACATATCCCAAGGAGGTCAGGGAGAGAGGAGTGATGGTTCGTTATCAAGAACAATAGCCGGGTCTATATTCGAACATCGAATATTTAACAGTTTGAATCACTAAAGGTCAACCAGAAAAAAAAAATAAAAACAACAAAAAAAAAAAACTAAATGGTGTAGGCAGGGGGGGCAAGCATCCATGCACCCCCCACACCCCCCGCTACTTAAGTATACCAATTCCGAGACCGCATTACATTGAAGTAAACGTAAATCTCCCCTTACGGAGATTTCCGTTTACTTGTTCGACGTTCTACAGTTTTGCTATTCTCGTATTGACAATGTCAGATTCAACATTGTCGGCTTTTGAGAATGTAATATAGACCCCAAAAGCCATAACTAGAGTAAGGTAAATGGGATGGCCATCCTGGGCTCAAGCTCTGAGAGGGAGAGATCATCAGGTGCTATTTTGAATGGCATTACTGCATTTGCAATCACTTCTAAAGGGCTCAGGGTGTGTTAGTTTAACTGTAGCAAAGTGCTTGTTATATTTGTAGCAAGCCTCTTGCTATAGTCTAAAAGGTGTGGAGTATCTTTATTTTGGTCTTCAATGTAAGCACTTTGAAAATAAGTTTTCAAGGGGTGCATACTTCTCAACTTCTTTGTTCATAGGTTCATAGGTTCATAAGTGCGTACTAAGCTAATGGCCCTGAAGCCTATATAAGCCTAGCCCAAGAAGATTTCCTGGCATCATGCAGCCCAAAGTTAGTTCCCAGTGCCCCTGTCAAGCAAGGCCCCTGAAGTGATTCTCGGGGTGGGCTTCCTGTTGCCCATCCACTCATGCCAGTGAAGTGCTCTGCTTGACATGAATGGGAAGTTTCTTCCAGAATATGGGAAATCCCTTGGTTAGGAAACTGTCCCTCCAGCATTTTCTGTTTATTGTGATAATGAGGTTTAGTTCCCTGGAGCGTGTGGCATGGAGAGATTGGGATTTCTTTAGGTATAGCATATCTAGCAGCTCTTGGTCAGACATGGCCTTGTAGGTCAAGCAGAGATCGCCTCTAAGTAGGCGATATGAGACAGAGTATAGCTGGAGTTTTTTGTGTCTGTCCATGTAGGGCATGTGTCTAAGGCCTAAGATCCTCTTAGTGAGGTATTTTTATGGCCTTTCCAGTTGATGTAGTTGACTAGTGAGGTACATACCAAATGGGGCATTGTATTCTATATTAGGTCTAATGAGGGATGAGTAGAGAGGGATTATGACCGCTTTCTTCTTGGATGAGAAACCTTTTTTTAATGAGATGTGCCACATAGAAGGATTTTCTGACTACAGTGGCAATGTGGTTATCAAAGGAGAGGTTATTGTCAACCTGTGTCCCCAGGTCTCTTATCACACCTTCAGTGTTTAGTGGACTACCGCCTATGTGGTAGTTCATGGGCACCAAATTTTTCCCAAAGGGAATGACAATGCACTTTTTGGCATTGAGCTAAATTAAGCCCATGGTTCTGGCACCAGTGAAGCCTTTTTGTAGAATGTCTACATCATTTGGAGAATCAATAAAGGCTCCCAGTTTGCAATCATCTGTGAACTTGGTCAGCTAGAGTCCCTTTGTGTTGGCTTGAACTTCAGAGAAGTAGATGCCAGACAGGAGAGGACCTAGGACCGATCCCTGTGGGACACCACTTGTAACTGGTTGATAGTCAGATTTGGAGTCCGCTACTTCACAGTGTGGGTTCTATCAGTGAGCCAGTTGGCAACCCATCTTATGACATAGGGATTTATGCCTAGTTTAGTGAGTCTGTCTATGATTCTCGAGTGAGGGATGGTGTCGAAGGCCTTGGAAAGATCTACGTAGGCTATGTGAACTACCTTGCCCTCATCCACAGCTCTGGTGACAGACTCGAAGAAGTCTATCAGGCTGAGCAGACATGATCTACCTTTCACAAACCCAAACTGCGTCGTGTCCAGAGTTTGGAGATTCCCTATGTCCTTATTTATAAGGTCCATGATGATGCACTCCATAGCCTTACATTTCAGACTCGTCAGACTAATGGGGTGGTAGTTCCCATGGTCTGTAGTCGCTAGCCCTCTGTGGAGTGGGATGACCATAGCAGTGTGAAATTCGGTAGGAACAAAGCCTGAAATGAGGCTGTGATTGAACAGGGTACTCAGGTGCGGTGCCAGTTCACTTTATATTTCATGTAGAACACAGGCAGGGATATTATCAGGTCCCATGGAAGCTGTGTTTTTGGCTTTAGACAGTGCGGTTTTTACCTGTGTAGCTGTGATAATAGGGACTTGGCATTCCTCAGGTATTGTGAAAGGCCCTTTAGGGGGTGAAAAGGGGGTAAAGTTCACACTAAACCTGTCGGTCAATATGTTGGCAATATCAGTTGGTTCTGTATATGTATTGCCATTGTGCTGTAACTCAGAGCAGATCTGAGTATTGCCATGTAGATTCTTGACATAACTATACAATGCCTTGTGGTTGTCTTTAGAATCTGCAGCAATTTTGTTTTCATAGCTAGCTTTAGAGGATTTGATGATGGATCTCGTTTTTTTGCTGAGGCTAACAAGGGAGTTTTCCGGTCTTGGGAATTCACCCTTTTCTGCAACAGTTTTTTCCTTCTGTTGTAAAGTTTGTTTATGGTGGGGGACCACCAGGTTGGCTTCCTTTTTTTGGAGGAGAGCGTCTTGGTTCAGTTTGGTATGGCCCGTTCCATGCACTTGTGTATGTGCTCATACAGTGGATTGGTGTATGATTCAGCAGTCATGCACCTATTTTCCATTTGTATGGGTGTCGTGAAGTTAGCCACCTCTGTTTTTAGATGCCCAAAATTGGCTTTGGAGAAGTTTTTTTCAGAAATTCTGGACAAAGCTTAACAATTATGAGGAAATAAAGGACCAAAATCGGAACTTTTAATTACTACTCTAATTCATTTAAAAATGCAAAGAGTAACAGATTTTCATCAACATTCATTTTCTGAACAATAAGAAGTATGAAACTCTAATGTCCGACATTACTGACTATCTGGCATTACTGACTGACTGTAATCCTCAGTGATTTATCAGAAAAGCAAACTTTTTATGAAGGTCATGGCAAAAATATGAAGAAATATCAGGGATATTATGCAAAAAGTGCAGTACTGGCATTAGTTTCTGAATGCTGATGCTATATTTGTGGTCATGTCTGAACTGCTGAAGCACTCAGTGTATGGTAGTTTAAGTGTAACAAGCTGCTTTTTACCTTTGTAGCAAACAACTTGCCACATTTTCAGAGTAGAAGAGTTTTTTTTTTGGAGGGGCAGGTCCTCAATTTAAAGCTAAGGCAGTGTCAGTTCAGGGACCAAAGGACTCTAGCTGACTAAGTTTGTGGACTGCAAGCTAGGAGCAGCCATTGAATCCTTTAATAACTAAGCCATGCTTCAGGAATGTTTGACTCAAATAAACAACTGGTGTCAAAATCATAGCCTAAAACTAAATGCCAAAAAATGCATTATTGTATCCTTTGAGAAGTCATCTACCTAGGGAACTACCACATTGACAATATGCCTCTAAGAGTTGACCCAGTTGTTTGCGATTTGGGAATTTATATGGACAGCGACCTACACTTTTGACCAACATGTGTTTATTGTTTTAAGAAAGTCCTTTTTTTAGTTTCTCCAAGTCTTTTGGGTTTCTAATACCATGGCAGGAATGGACCCCATTCCTAAGTCAAAGTATGATTAAAGTTCATGAAATTATTATTGTTTCAATCTTTGATATTAGCGAGAAGTGCTCTTTGCAGCACCCGCAGTGTGCCCAGTAATGACTCCTTCTGCAATTCGTATGGAGTTACATGTATCTGTAACATATCTAAGTACGATTGTCAATTCTTTTTTATGACCTGTTGCTCCTACTACTATTGGAACTATCTGGGTATCCTTCTTCCACATTGCCCTTGTTTCTGCTTGCAAATCCTGGTATTGCATGACTGTGTCTCTCTGTACGCAAGACACTGTAGTCACTGGGTGTGGCGATTTCAATGATCAGTGCTACTTTTGTCTTCTTTTTATGGACTACTATATCTGGTTTTCTCTCATCTATTTTTTTAACTATTGGTAATGAGTGATCCCATATAATATAAACTTCATCATTTTTTATAACGCTTTGTGGCTTATATTTCCAGTGTTTTTTTCAGCTACTTCAACACTATAACGTTTGCACAATCCCCAGTGCAACAGTCTTGCCACATTATTATGCTTTTCAGTATACAGTCCTTCTGCCATTAATATATCACAACCAGCAGCAAGACGTGCAACTGTTACCAATTCTGTTTTACAAATCCTACATTTGTCTGTTTCTCCTACTTGTTCAATGGACTTTGTAAACTAAAGTGCATGTAGTCCACTATCTTGGGCTGCCAATATTAAACATTTGTCTTTTGGTTTAAATTCACCTCTCCTTAACCATTTCTGCTTTTGATCCTAATCAACATGAGGTTGTTCCAAGAGTTTATTATACTTGCAGCTATATTTATGCATTCCCACATTCTTGCCTTCTCATCTGATCCTTCACCTTATATTCTTTCTTTTGTTTTTGGCATTCAGTTGCTGCCTGAGATTTATCTACTTCTGATTTGATTTCCATTCCCGCTTCAAGTCAATATGCTTTTGCTAAAGAAAGCAGAGAAGTCATCTTAAATGTATTCTCCTCATGTTTTAAAACTTTCACTACATTTTGGTCTTGTGAGGTTAGCAGATATGTATGCAGTCCTACAATTACAGATCTATACATGTAATCAATTTCAAGGAGGCCCATATCTCCTTCAGGTCGGGAATATATAGTCTTGGTATGCACTCATTTTTATAATTCATTTGATGAGCATGAAGCATCCTTCTTGTTTTCCTTCCCAAACTATCCAACACATTCTGGGGCCAGTCAATCACTCCAAAACTGTACATTAGGACAGGAAGAGAAAATGAATTTAAGTATTCTAAAATATTCCTTACTAAGTTTTATTCACATCTGTTCATGTTTTATTGTTGCTCTTTCATCAATTCCCAAATATTTATACACTCCATCTTGCTTAAATTCTTTTATATCATATTCCTGTCCTAAACTGATTTTTTTATTGGCGCTGCAGCTTTCCTGCTTTAAAGGTTGCTTTTGCACATTTATCAAGATCAAATGACATTCTTATATCCTCTGAAAAAGTTTTGACCACTTGCAGTTGTGCTTTCAGTTCCTCATCTGATGAACTATACAGTCGTAAATCATCCATAAAAAGAAGATGAGAAGTCTTTACACTTTTGTTTTCTGGTAGCCAAATTGTAGTCATAACCTAATCTGTTAAGTAGACAGGTTAAAGGCTAAGGGCAAGACAAAAGGGCAACAGTGACAAAAAGTCAGCCTGGAATATCCTCTTTTGGATTTTTATCCCTGGAATAATAATTTGTTCTTTGTCATGGTTTAACTGCAAAGTGGTTTACCACTGTTTCATGATCACTGTAATGTAATCGATCAGAGTAGGGTGTATCTTGGAAGCACTCTTTTATTCACAAATGTGGGATACTGTCAAATGCTTTTTTGTAGTCTATCAATGCCATACTAGATTCTTCCCCTTTTTACAGTTCTCCATTATGACTTTATTTAACAACAAATAATTCTTTGTTCCATATGAGTTTATTTTATTACCCTTTTGTTCTATTGCCATGATTGAGTTTTCTTCTAAATTAATATAAACTCTTTTGGCATCAATTCCAGTGTATAGCTTATAGGTCATCGAAAGGGAAGATATTGGTTTATAGTTTTTAGGGTAGCTTGCAGGTTCGCTCTTAAGTAGGAGCATTGTTTTTCCTGTTGTTAACCATGTTGGTGTGTGTTCGGCGTGCACATACAAATAGTTCTTACTCATGTCTAAGTCTTCATGTAAATATGTTAATACTTTTAGCCAGAAGTTAGGTACTGAAAGGGCCTGGGGTTTTCCAATCAGGAGCTGTTCTTAACTTTGTTTCTATCTCTTTGGCCGTTACATCATCCCATTTCATATCCTGTACATTTGAACTTCTTATTATTTCTTTTGCTTCTTCTATTCATTTAGCTTCCTTGTTATGTTCCACAGGATCTGCATAGATATTTCTCCAAAATGTATCTATTTCTACTTTTTTAGATGCTGTTTCAATTCCTTTGGCCTTGTTTCCCAATTCTCTATAAATATTTTTTGGGTCATCAATAAATTGCTTTGTTTGCACTTTTCCTTTATATTTATCTTCATATCTTCTAGGTTTTTCTGCCCGTGCTGATATTTTTAATTTATTATTTGCGATAGTGCATGATAGGTGCTGATTTGTTCTGATACTGTGCATTGCTTTTATTACCTCTTATCTTTCTGAGTTTTTTTGTTGATCTGTTCCCTCTTCTATACTCTTCTAACAGTCACACTTCTTGTCTTAATTGCTTTATAGTTTTCTCTATTCAATACTTCCATGATGGCATTTGATTTCTCCTCTTCCTTTCCCTTACTGCCCTGTGCTTTTGTGGTAAAGACTTTATCTATTATTAATTTAGCTGCACAGTAATATATCCTATTTACTTCTGTTATATTGCACGAATCTCTATCAACACTTCTAATTACTGTGTTCATTTGTTTTATCAAACTTCTAACATTTTGGGTTGTATTGATTTTCTGTATTCTATTTCTTTCATTGATCTTAATATGTCTGTCCATCTCTATTAAATCAAATACTCTTCTCTTAGATAATTTTCTTCTAAACTGAGGCACATTCTTTGTTCTTCATTTCCTAAGAGCATTCTACAGAAAGCTCCAGAGCATCTTCCTGTGCCACATTCTCTTGAGTTTCATCCTGTGCCATTTATATCTCTTTCATATGGGAACTCACTGGTCTATCACTCCATAACACTGACTATGTCAGAGTTGCCACAGCTTCCTGTTCCTTCCCTTGTGCAACTCCAACTGAACATTTGCACTGGTTTCCTATGGAAGGCTCCAAAGAATCTTCATATGGTAGCTGATCAGATGTTTCCTGCTACACTGGTTTCTCCTTAATTTGGGGATCCATTGCTCTATCCTGCTCTGATGTTATAAAAATTCAATTTTCTACACTAAATCCTTCACTTCATAGGTAATCCATAACCTCAGTTTCTATTTCAACTTCTCAATTACTAATCCTCTTTTAAACTTTTCCTCTTTGTTTTCTTATTTTTGTGTTGTAAAATGTTCCATATCCGGATGCCTTTGCCTGTATTTCACTTGAATATCTTTGTACTGCTCTTTTTGTGTAAATATTGTATCATATTAACTCTTTTTCTTTCCCATGTCCATTTTTCGTCTTCAGATGCCTCCTTCTCCTCCTCTTTCTCCTTACTTTGAGGACTCATTGTTCCATCATGCTGTGATATTAACCTGTATTAGACTTCCTACACCAAATCCTTCACTTTGTAGGTATTCTATAACTTCAGCATCTATTATTTTTAACTTCTACTTGACTAATCTTCTGTTCTGCAGTCCCTTTGTGATCTTATTTTTTGTATTGTGCAACTTTCCATATTTGGATACCTTTTCCTGTACTTCTCTTTGAATATCTTTGGGGCTGCTTTTTTGTATTGATTAATGTGGCTTTTTTTCCTTTGCATAAATATTGCACCATATTATATATCTCTTTCTTTTCCATGTCCTTATTTCTTTTTTATACATTTCAAAAATCTCTAGATTTTGTTCTTTATAGTTTCTCACTTCCTCAGTCACATCTTTTTCCAAATGGCCCAAGGTTTCTTGGTCTATAATGTTTTTCACAAAACTGTTGTATTACCAAACACATTTTTATTTGAAGCTTCTCACAGCTTTTCTTGTGCAAGTATTTTTGTTTCCTCTAATTTCTCTCTTAATCTTTTTGTGCATTTTCTGTCTGGAAATTCTGGGCTTCTTGCATAATAGTAACAATACATAATTCCTTTCTTATCCTCAGTAGTCCACTCTGTTGTCCTTATGGCTCTTATTTGGCCTATCGATTTTTGTGATTTTTGCGGACTATTACTTCCTTCTACAACAGGGGGCACATCCTCCCCCTGGGCCTAGCTGGTCCCATTGTAGGAATCTTTCTGTGTCTTGAGGATTCTACATTTTCCCATTCCTGGCACCAGTGCTCCTACCAGGATTGGACACTTTTTTCTGGGCCTTGTGCGCCCAGCTGTCTTTTTTATTTTTTAACCTACTTCTGTCCATGATATATGCTATATAACATACAGTCTATATATCAGTGTCGTCTTGGTGAGAGTTTGTGAAAAACAGTTTCCACCTTGTGAAGGTACTTGCCAAGATCTGAGATGAATTTAGTTCTAGCAATACTATTTTCCTTTGCTTACTGATTTATCATTTCTCCCTTCAGAACCCCTTCCTTCTATATTGTACAGCTTATAAATGAAAGATTGTGTCTAGCTCTAGGGATGTCTTTGCCCCCCTTTACTCAGCCCTCATTAGGCTACTCATTGAATATATTGTTCCCTTTGGCATGTATCTTTCCAGACACATGCAACAACTGAAACACCCACAGAGATACCTTACTAAAGGGATATAAGGCCTAAACAACATGTCCTAAGTGGGCCCGACTCAAAACCTGTCACTATACTCTATTTACTACAGACTGCTAAGAGATGACCTGTATCTGGCATACAAAGCATCCTCTGACCCAATACTGATGGATTTACTGCACATCAGCAAGTTAAATGCCATCAAAATACTTAGTCTAGGAATCTAAACCTCTTCTGCAACATCAACAGAATTATTTAGAGGGACAGTTGTATCTTACAAAGGATACTGGTGCTCTGGAACAGACTTCCCATCCAAATAAAAAAGCTCATCCCTGCCCATTTTCAAGTGTAACAGCTCCAAGGATGGAAAACAGAAAATTTACCCCAGGACTACCCCCTGTACTATTAATGGACAGAGGCAGCTTCTAAATGGTTTGTCCCATGCATGTGTCCCCCTTGGAGTGATTAAGTACAATTTTTCTACATTTTCTTGCTGCCTTTAGCTAATTCCACCTAAAACACTGATTTTCTAGAGTTTCTGTGATTTAAAAACCTTGTTTCAGCTACATATTGTACTCATTTTATTGCCTGCACTTTAACAAAGTAATTTTTGTGTTTAAATTACCTGTTTAACTGTTGTAGGCTACACACTCAAGTGTGATAGCCATTTCTGTGCATTTAAAATGTTTTTTTGATTGTATCTGCTTTATTTTATAAAAAAAAAAAAAAAAAAACAAAACAAAATAATATACTTGTTTTCCCACCTTTCTAAGCTAGTATAGTCCATTTTTCAGGTTATTGCTGAATGCGGGGCTGTGTTACAAGTTTCTGTGTTTGCCCATACTTTACTTGGATAGAAGGAAGTTTCTCTGTTCACTGTGAGAGAGGGAGCTTTGAGCAGCCCATCTGTCCCTGGAGGAGTGGTTTCAGCCCAGAAATTAGTAGTTTGTTGGCCATTTTGGGCTAATTTCTATCTCTTTCATTTCCTTGCTATAAAACCCGCATTTGCGCGGTTTTGTGCGCCGGGCAGTGCTGGTTAGCTAGGGTGTAACTATTCCTGGCTCCACAAAGTCTACTCTTCAATTTTTCCCTTGGAACTAGACAAACATTCAACTTAAGCACTCAGACCATTCACTTCTCATCCCGGCACTTGCTCAGAACTCATAGCAAGCACTAATAAACCTTAGCACTAGACCCCCCCCATACTGTAGAAAATGACATGGCTCTCTATTCAACCTTACCAGCCAATCAGTAAAACAGTTCACTGTACCTATCCAGGCATGTCCAAAGGCTAGTTTCAGGTGTACTCTCTGGTCCAACTGGTGAATCTGAGCATTTTGAGGTAATGTTACAATTGCCTCATGTACACAGACAACCCTCTCCTCCTTCCACCAAACACTAATATATGCAAGAGATACAATTATACAGCCAAACTGGAGGCTAAGCTTTCTCAACCCAAGACTGGACCAGGCAGTCAAGAGGAGAAGGGAATTACTTGCATTACACCACCAGTCTCACATAGAACTATGAAAACAGCACTGGCAAAAAACACACATAAATACACGAAAACATACTCGGACGCTCTAAATAAAAATCAGCAAAAGCAACGGAGACCTCCAAAGCAGACATCCAAGCAACCTCCACCCCCCCAACACAAACCATAAAACACATACTTCACAAAACCAGTGTGCCACGCAATCACAGCCCTTAAGGCAAAATAACATACCCAATACACTAGTAATAGGTGACTCTATAGTCAGACACACTGACGTCCCACTCACTAGGCTGAACAAGGAGAAGGTTACTGTTAGTTGCCTGTCAGGTGCCAGGATCTGCCACATAACACAAGTATTCAGGTCACTCCACAACAAGTACATATATGACTCTGTCATTGTCCATGTTGGTGTGAATGACCTGAGATGTACCTCCCTGGACTACATGAAAAGAGACATGGAGGAGCTCTCTGATCACGTAGCCCAAGCCGGTATGACCCTGACCCTGTGTAGCATCCTGCTGTCACCAAGAACGATACCACTGTATAGAGAAAAAATGATTAATTTCAACAATTGGCTAAGCTTCCGGTGTCATTCAAAGGGGATCCAGTGTCTGTCAGCCTGGGATGACATGCTCGACAAGCCAGGCTGCTTCGCTAGAGATGGCTTGTACCTGTTACCCTTAGGCTTTCGAATACCGGCCAAGGCTCTTGCCACCCCCATAGTGCCTTTTTTAGGTAAGGCTCAAAAGACAAACCCACCGCCGTAAATAGCAAAAGTAACAAAAAACAGAGGGTAATGCTACTCAATGCCAGAAGTCTAAACCTCAGAATGCATGCACTCTAGGCACTCCTCAGTATGGAGAAAATCAATATATGTGCAGTAACAGAAACTTGGTTTAAGTCTCCAGAGAGCACCCCAGCACTACCAGGCTACAACTCATACCATACATTTCGGCCACAAAACCCCCACCAAAATACAGACGGCAGGAGAGTATCCATATTCATCAAGGATACCCACACCTCCAGGTTAGTGGCACAGCACAATGCTTCAGAGATCATCCACATGCAAATAAGAACGAGCAAAACTGCTATTCAAATTATAGCTTGCTACAGATCACCCACCATGTCCCAGGACCCCACTCCACATTCCTGGAAACACTGGGAAACATAAAGTTCCTACCAAACACCCTGATATTGGGTGATTTCAATTACCCAAACATTAACTGGGAGAACTACTCAAGTACAAACTCCCTTGCCCAACATTTCCTAGAATTTATAAACTCAAACGCCCTGGATTAACTGGTCAACACCCCCACCAGAGGTGACAACATATTGGACCTGGTCATCACCAACATGAGCGACTGGTGTTCCACACCAGACGTCAACCCCTCGTTGGTTAGATCTGACCATAAATGAATCACTCTGGATATCCACATTCCGCCACCACCCCCGGTCAAAGAAACCACCGTGAAAAACTTTTCAAAAGCAAACTTCACGTTACTTAAGACCAAGGTGGGAAGTTTCAAAGCCTCCATGCTAAAGGATAATGCTGTCCAAGCTGCAACATCCTTTACTAATGCACACTATGGGCACCTACAAGAATGCATGGATCATGCTATCCTAAACAAAACCAAGACTCACTCCTCCAAGAAAAGCAAACCAGTCTCGTGGACCCCTGCCATAAACAAGCTATACAATAGAAGGAGGAAACTAGTACAGAAAAGAGTAAAATCCCAAGAAGGGAAGACATCCCTTATCAGTATCAGCAAGAAACTACATTCCCTCATAAAATCATCCAAGGCTAGCTTCGAAAGAAAAGTTGCCATGGACTTCAAAGAGAACCACAAGGCATTATTTAGCTATGTCAAGAATCTAAGTGGCAATTCTCAGATCTGCTCAGAGTTAGTGCAGAATGGCACAAAATACACTGAACCGACTGATATAGCCAACATCCTGGCAGACAGGTTCAATGCAAACTTCACCCTCCCTCTCACCCCCAAAAGGGCCCTTAACTATACCAGAAGAATGTAGTGCCCCTGAAATCACAGACACTCAGGTTAAAACAGCCCTCTCCAAAGCCAAAAACACAGCATCAACGAGACTGTATGGTGTCCCAGGCTGCGTCCTACATGAGCTCAAAGATGAACTAACCCCTCACCTAAACACACTGTTTAAACTCAGCCTCTCCACAGGCTATGTGCCCACAGAGTGGTGCACAACAACGGTTATTCTGCTCCACAAAGGTGAAACCACAAAGGACCTTGGGAACTATCACCCTATATGCCTGACTACCTTGGTCTGCAAAGCTATGGAGCGCATCATCACGGATCTCATTAACAGAGACATTGGGAACCTCCAAACATTGTACCCTACCCAGTTCAGCTTTGTTAAGGGCAGATCATGCCTCCTAAACCTGGTGGACATCTTTGAGACAGTTATCAAGGCTATAGATGAGGGAAAGTTGGTCCACACAGCCTACCTAGTCCTCGCAAAGGCCTTCGACACCATTCCCCACTCAGGTATTATAGACAAGCTCACCAGCCTTAACATAAACCCCTACATCACGAGATGGGTTGCCAACTGGTTCATGGACAGAACCCACATGGTAAGAGTTGCGGGAGCTAGGTCTGACTCTAAACCGGTTACAAGTGGTGTTCCCCAGGGCTCAGTCTTAGGATCCCTCCTGTTTGGCATATACTTCTTAGAGGTACAGGCAAGCACAGGAGGACTATGGCTGACCAAGTTCGCAGTCGACTGCAAACTTGGGGCTATAACTGACTCTCCGGCTGACACAGACATCCTCGAAAAGGGTCTCACTGAGACAGATACCTAGTGTCAAAACCATGGCCTCAAGCTAAATGCCAAAAAGTGCATAGTCATCTCCTTTGGAAAAAACAAAGTACTCACAAACTATCACATAGGTGGTGGCCCCCTAAATACGGAAGACGTAATAAGGGATCTGGGGACCCAAGTAGATAGTAACCTCTCCTTTGATAACCACATTGCCAAAGTGGTTAGAAAATCCTTCTATGTGGCCCACCTAATCACAAAAGGGTTTTCATCCAGATCAAAAGAGGTCATTGGGCCCCACTACACATCACTCATCAGACCCATCGTAGAGTACAATGCCCCATTTGGGATGTCCCTTACAAGACTCCTGCAACAACTGGAAAGACCACAGAAGTACTTCACCAAGAGGTTCACTGGCCTCAAGCAGATGCCCTATGCAGCTCAACTGAAGAAACTCCAGCTGTACTCGGTTGCATACCGCCTACTCAGAGGTGATCTCTGCCTGACATACAAGGCCATGTCCAACCCAGAATTGATGGACCTGCTCCACCTAAATAAAACCATATCCCCTTGAGCCACATGCTCCAGGGATCTAAACCTCACCACACAATAAATAGGACATGCTGGAGGGATAGATTCCTGTCCCACAGACTTCCCATGCTCTGGAACAAGATTCCAATCTACATTAGGCAAAGCTCCTCGCTAACCCTCTTCAAGAGAAACCTTGACGAGTGGATGGGAAACAGAAAATTTACCCCAGGGGTCACTTCAATGGCTCTGCTAGACAGAGGCACAGGGAAGTAATCTAAGGGGACAGGGAAAGTCAACACATTCCAGCTAGGCTTATAAATGCCTTCGGGCAGATAGCCTAGTACCTACCTATGAACCTATGAACTTATCTATGTCATGACTCCAGTTATTCTCATTAGAGCTAACATATAATTATCTACTATGGGATAGATAAGGCCAATCTATAACCAAATAGGATAGGTTATTTCAAGCACAGACAGGAAAATTGGCTAGGCTTAAAATAGCCAATAAGGGCAGCTAACCTAGTACTTAACCTATGAACCTTTAAGCAAGCTATGGTTCTGTCAAGAACAAGTGTGCAAGTAACATCAATCATTACTGTTCCTGTCACATACACTATAACAAAATTCAGGTATACTTACATTCTCAGAAAAACTGTAAAATCCGAGACAGCTTACTAAAAAGAATGAAAGCAGTAATCACTACACAAATGCACCATAATAAAATAAATAAAAAAAACCCCAAAAAAGCAGCCAAAATGCTTTAAGACCAGTTTGTAAGAACTTGTTCCTGGAATGCTCTCTCTACACTCTAGAAAGGTCTCCATCCTCAGTAGACCTGCTGAGACAACAGCTTCTTTACTCCCCTTCCCATGCCATTGAAGTGTGTGGGCTTGTGCTTTGTGTCCTGAATTTCTGTCAGAAATCAGGGGCTGTGACTCAGAAGTGTCCTGCTATGATCACTGTCCCTCCCCATTAGGCAGGGTATGCTATCAGCTGCATGATGATGAAGCTGTTCCTGCAGTGGGGAAGACATTGATAAAAGCCCTGATAATGACAGAGGTACTTGCTGGACCTAGTGTGGGGGAAGGGAGGAATGACATGACTCGTCAAGTAATTTTTCTTACTGGGAGAGTGTGGGTGAGCCACTTGTCTTGGGTGTATGGCTCCATCATTGAATCAGTGGTAAAAACTAGACCACACAGGATTGCTGTCTTCAGTGTGGGGGGAGAGCAGTCTTGGTAGGTCATGTGACTTGTAGAAATGAATAACGTGCCACTATTGATGACTCTTGCATGTCAAACCCTAGATTTTGGGGACTAGCGGTTAACAAATTTGACCTGTAGGACTGCTGCCTCCTTGGAGGAATGAGTGGGCTAACTGAGTGAGCAGAGAGGGAAGCTTGGTGGTCATGAGGGAAGGAGCAAAAAAAGAGATAAAAAAAGGTGATGAGTGTCACCTTACTCAGGCACAACAGAACTCATCATATTAATGAGGTCTGCATACAGCACTGAAACACTAATGGAGGTTAATAGACAGTGACAAAGCCTGTACACAATGCTCTCACCTATCCTGGCCATATTAATGCTGCCAGCTACAGTCATGTACATGCAGCACCCACAGGGGGATGTTTATCATGCCACATGGGCATACTGTATGATGCAGATGTGCTGTTTGTCCTCGAAGTAAACAAAAGTCATACTGGACTCAGGTCACTGCATGCATCCTCACCACTGTCAACACACACACTCAAACAGTAACTGTCAGCTGTGACTGTGACTAGCAAAATGATGTCACAGACTGATACGTTGACTAAGTAGGAAAGAAAAGTAGAACATATAGCATATAGAGGGCAACATGTACTGTATCAGTCATGCTCTCTCTGCTTTGACCATCTCCTCATTTTCTGTCAGCTGGTCTGCATGGCTCCTCATCAGGTAAATATATATGTGATTGGCAATGTTCAGATGATTTGGATATTCCTATTTTTTCCTGAGAGTTTGCCTGCTAGCTCTTTGTACACATCTGCCTTCTTGAATGTCATAGTCGCTTCTGTTTGAAATCTGTGTTTTATACCATGCTGATGCCCCCTTCTCTTGATGCCGCAGGGCAGCTTGAAGCCTCTATGTCTCTCCTATCAGCTATGATAGGGTATGTCAGCTGCTTCACATGTGACAAGACCTCACTTGAATGCCTTTACTGAATCCCATGTAAACCTCACCAATAGGTGTAGGGCTCATTGTTTCGCAGTTAAGTACTGACACCAGTTCTATAATGCTTCTTACTAGTCATTAGCACAGAACAAGTATGTGCTTCATTAGTACAGCTTAGTTGTGGAGCTAATTAATTTAGCAATTCAAAAACATTCGACTCAGATGAGCCTCATTTACTAGCCATTGAACAACTCACTATAGAAATGTTTAGGAAAAACAGGAGAAGGTCCATGTTGGACTGTTATCCACTCCTTCAGTTCTAGATTGGCTGAAGGCTACTTGGTGGCATTTGTCACATACATAACATGGTAGTACTTTTTCTTTAAGATAGAAGTAACTCCTGGGTGTGATTCATGTTACTAGGGTTGGGTCATCAATTTAGAATAAAAGTTTGTGATGGAGACATCTATGTCATGTTTCATGCCTCTGTGTGCTTTCCTGAAATTTTAATTAAATGGGTACTTTCACTTGCAGATCTGACTAGACCTGACAACATTTTCAGCTACAGCTTTTCTTTCTTTGGCTACTGCTGGTGTGTATTCTGTTGCTAGGCAGCCTGTGTGGTATGCCTGTCAGCTGTTGTTGTCATACTGTGTTGAGTGCAAGGTTTGAGTTCATTTACACTGCCTAACTAATGTAACAAGCTGTAGAGCATTACTGCCCATAATATCAGATATACTGCTACTACTACTGCTGCTGCCATGGCTTGTAGCTAAGTTTTTATACAGATGAAATATCTAAATTAGCATGTAATGGGTATCACTATGACATAAATGTATAGCTGGCTGCATCCTGTTGTACAGCAGTGAGTTACAGGTCACATGCTGAGGTGCTCCCTGTGCCTCTTCTGTTTTGTAGTTTGGGCAGTGTCAAGTGGCCAGCAAAGCCAAAGGCAGGAACATTTTACTGCTACAGAAAATTCAGTCCTTCTGCAGGTCCTGACGGAGCATTGTTTCAGTTTATTGGCCAAGGGTGGACCCTCCCAAGAACATCCTGAACAGCTGGGAAGCTGCGTGTTGCAGCAGGCCATTGCAGTCTTAGGCCATACAAGTGGTCTTCTGCAGAACCACTGCAGGGTGAGTGACGTAATTAGCCACACCCATAAAAAGGCACAGAGCATCAATGTAGCACAGAAAGCCATGTGGCTGTGGGGTTGGGATACCTTCTACACAGCTAATAGAGATTGAAGCCTTTCTACTACCTTGTGTGAACTTGATGTTTCCAGCATTATCATTGATGGTAGTTGGGATGTTTGTGCTAAGGCGGTACATGAAGCCCTTAGTCTTCCAGGATGATCAGCAGGGTCACTATATTAATACATACATGTAGCATAAATACACATTCAGAGTAGCTAGGGTTAATTCCTTTTCACTTCATCTTTTCCCATGTTTCCTTTGGTAGGTCCCTCAGAGATATAGATATAGACTAGGTATTACGTAACCCATGTATGCATAATATAACTGCAAAAAATCACAAAAATTGGACCTCCACTGTGTTTCCTTAGTAACATGCAGGTCTTCACTTAGGTTCATAGATTAATACTAGACTAGTTGCCCTTGTGGGCCATTTTAAGCCTAGTCAATTACTCCTTGTATGAATCAAATCCTGCACATTGGACATTATGCCAACCTTATAGTGTTATTACATAGTTAAATGCTGTGCAATCAGTTTGCAAACTATTTCATGCCTAGCCAATACCTAAACATTGACTAAAGGTGAAACTCAAATCCTCTACCTTGGGTTTGTGAAGTAAACACCTTAAACATTATACCAGCTCCCTTGATTTGCATGCACCTTTGTCACACATTCACTTGTGGCACCACCTTATCAGTTATTAGTAATTTTCATGAGTAATATTGAAGTTGAGGATGCTGCTGTGAATCCTAAAGTCCAGGACTCTGAGCACAAGGCTGATGTGGACACACCTGTAGCTTGCCAACCTCAGATGGAGTGTCCACACCCTACCAACCTGGAGAAATACAGAGTGTAGGAGCATGACAATATGACAAAGGTGATGGAGACACTCAGGTTCCTCTGAGAAGGACACACTTCCCAGCACTGTGGGTCCCCATTAAGAAAATATGCAGAACCGGATATCAGATGTGTTGTACACTTCCCATCCACCTATGATCCTAAGTTACAGGCCATGCCTAATCTGGCTTCACAGTGTACCCCTAAAGTGCAGAGCTTTATAATGGTAAATGAGCAGATGGACAGGAGAGTGATCCAAGCTGTATCTGCTGCCATGATATGCAGCATGCAAGCATTTATTTATTTATTTTAATTTGATTACTGGGAGCCCATTTTCAGTGGAGGCCTGGGGAGAAAAGCTCCATAAAGTTACAAACAGTAGACTTATAAACATTATATAAAAATACAGGTACATACAAAAAATACAGAAATGTTGGTATAGCTGTTCTGAATACATTACATTTGTGGGACAGTTGAGATAAAGCAATATGATAACAACAATATACATAAATTTAGTGGAGAGAAAAATTGAAAGGCTAAAGCTATTTTTCGAGAAGTTTACATTGCAAAATAGGTGGGTATTACCAACAGATAAATGTACAGGCATAATTATTTGGTAATGTGCCAGTGTAGACTTTGGGAGAAACAGATGTTAATCAGGGTGTATACCTTGTATCAACCTATGGGAGACTGATACACTAGGAGACGATAATGATTTGTACTTTCTGGGGCAAGCTTGAACTATAAGGATGATGTAGGGGGTTTTGTATTCAGATTAGGACATAAACAGTGTCGTGTTAGTGGGGTGGAGGGGGATTATAGCAGGTAGATTAGAGTCACAATACTGGAGAGTAGTATGGACTAAGGTACAGAATTTGCTTTGGCAGATGGTTATCCTGGGTCTGTGTAATGTATTTATGTGTAAAATATGTGCTAAGCAGTGCCACCTAGAGCTTATGCACCTCATGATGTCTCTTACATACCATTTGTTGGTCACACCCTTAACCTATCACACAACACCAGATCTGTCAGACAGGGTCACAGGCAGATGTAGTAGAAGAAATAGGCAGACAGAATCATGAACAAATGTTGCGGTAGACAAAGACAGACTGGATCAACTGTAAATGCAGTGGGAGTCAAGGACAGATTGAACCAAGGGAGAAAGTGGTGGTAGACAAGGACATTTTGGATCATGGGAGGATGTGGTGGTAGATAAGGACAGACAGGATCATGGGAGGATGTGGTGGTAGACAAGAATAGAGTGGATCATGGGAGGTGGTGGTAGACAAGGACTGACTGGATCATAGGAGGATGTGGTAATCAACAAGGACAGATCAGATTATGGGAGGATGTGGTGGTAGACAATGACAGACCAGATCTTGGGAAGATCTGGTAGTAGACAAGGACAGACCGGATCATGGGAGGATGTGATGGTAGACAAGGATAGACTGAATCATGGGAAGATGTGGTGGTAGACAAGGACAGACTGGATCATATGAGGATGTGATAGTAGACAAGTACATACTGTATCATGGGAGGATCTGGTGGTAGACAAGGACAGACCAGATCATGGGAGAATGTGGTGGTAGACAAGGAAAGACTGGATCATGGGAGGATGTGGTGGTGGAAAAGGACAGACTGGATCATGGGAAAAACAGGTGTTAGACAAGGATATATTGTATCATGGGAGAATGTGGTGGCAGACAAGGGCAGACTGAATCCTGGGAGGATGCAGTAGTAGACATGGGTAGACTAGATCATGGAAAGATGGTAATGGTAGACAAGGGCAGACTGGATCATGGGAGGAGTTGGTGGTAGACAAGGACATATTGGATCATGGGAAATGATGGTGGACAAGGATGGACTAGATCATGCTAGGATATGGTGGTAGACAAGGACAGATTGGATCATGGGAGGTGGTGATAGACAAGAACAGACCAGATCATGGAAGGGTGTTGCAGTAGACAAGGAAAGACTAACTCATGTGTGGATGTGGTGGTAAACAACTACAGACTGGATCATGGGAGTATGTGGTGATAGACAAGGACAGACTGGATCATGGGAGGAGGAGGTGGTGGTAGACAAGGACAGACCGGATCATGGAAGAGTGTGGTGGTAGACAAGGACAGCCCAGATCATGGGAGGATGTTGTGTAGACAACCACAGAGTGGATCATGGAAGGATGTGGTGGTAGACAAGGACAGACTGGATTATGGGAGGATGTGGTGGTAGACATGGACAGATTGGATTGTTTGGTGGTAGACAAGGACAGACTGGATCATGGGACGATGTGATGATAGAGTTGGATAGACAGGATCACAGGCAGGCATGATAATGATTCCCTATGCTGGCATCTTGCAAAAGCTAAATGCTTTAAAAAATGATCCATATGTTGTAAGATGGATTGCAAATTACCTGAAAGAGAGCCTGCATGTTACAAGCTGCAAGTGCCTTATCAGAAAGTAAGAAAGTGACCAGCAGTGTCCCTCATGGCTTGGAGCTGGGACTTCTCATTTTTGATATGTATTTCTCAGATCTCCATGCAGAGAGCGAAGTCATGTCTAACATAGATTGCTGATGATTACAAACTGTTGGATTGTTATTAAATCACCTGATGACACTCAAATCCTCCAGAATGAGCTCTCCTTCTTTAACACTTAATGTACTAAAAATGGGCTCAAACTACATGCTAAACAGTGCACTATCATACTTTTGGTAAACAGCCCCTCCCCGTCATCATGCTGTCTAAACAACACTCTTCTACAAAACAAAAATGCAGTTACTATCATGTGATGATGGTTGATCATGTGATGATGGTTGTTAGGAAATCCTTTTATTTAGCTTAGCTTAGCTAATTGCCAAAGGAATGTCATCAAGATCTGAAGAGGTAATTGCTCCTTTATACTCAGCATTGATCTGGCCAGTTATTTAATACAATGCTTCCTTTTGGATGTATCTCACTTAACATATCAAACAATTAAAAAGACTCCAAAGCTTCCTAACCAAAAAGCCACCTGTGACATTTAACAATTAAACAAAGGCCTCTGTATTATTACAATACACTAGTAACATAGCAGCATAGAACAATTTAATGCATTGCATGCCCTGTGCACTTCAATGTCTGTATGTGTCTGTGTTAGAAAAATATGTATTAGTGTATGTATTAGTAATATGCTTAGTGCATTTAAGGTTTGAAAAGGGTTAACATAACACATTTATTCTATTTCACACTGCATAAATCTGTACAAACTGCAGAAGCTTTCCAATCTTGTATTGTCATGAAATATGCGCAGTTATAATCTTTGCTTATGCTCCGGAAATTTACAGGGAAGCAGATAATTTCTGCTTGTGTCAGGAAAATAATAAATAGATGTATCACTTGTATTAATGCTAAGAGATTTAGACAAGGAGTTCCGCTTATGCTGTGAGAAAATACACAGCTGCAGAAGCTATTGATAATAAGAACAAAGACTGCTTGAAAATATGAACTGCAATCAGTGTTTACTTGTGTCTAAGCTAGAAAAGTACCTTGAAATGTAACACATGTATTAGAACTACACAATAGAAGCTTGTAGCGGGCTAAAGCCCCCAAGGTCAGGTTGTTTTTCTCAAATGTTTTTCATAAATCCAGTCATGTCAGCAGAAAATCTGAGTAACAACTGCTGTAGAACAATACAGAAAGTTGTGTTTAATTACGTCAACTATAGAAAGCAACGTTTTGTAGAACAGTATAAGACGAGCATACTTCCTGTTAGTAGTTAAGCAAAATCCTGTATTTGCATGTTTTTGTCTCCTTGCTGCAAGTAATAAAAGGTGCCATACCTGAACCTAACGTGAATTGGTCTTTGAAGTTTTTTCCTTTGACAGATTGGTCCTTTGGATCGGAAACCCGCACTTCACCTCTGATCAGATGGGCCAGGTGGCTTGAAACCGTACGGGGAAGAAACCACATCGGTTCTTCTTATTTGAAAAGCCCTCTGACTGAATTGTCGTACAAAAGTGGCCAGCCACTTTCTGATCTGCGACTGAAGGACTGGTTTTGATGAACCAGGTGATCAATCACGAAGGCTCAGGTAAGATGAATCTACTTTTTCTGTTTTAGATCAGGGACTGGATTTGTATTGTTTTTGTCAAGACTGTAGTTTTACAAGTCAGGGGCAGAAAAGATTACTGTCTTGTCATAGATCAGGGAAAACAGAGTAGGTAGGTAATCATTCTGTAGAGACTATAACAAAATCCGTGGTACCACTTTAAAAATAAGAGAGGTTACGTAACGATTAAAAGTGTAGAACAAAATGGGTAATAATTGCACAAAAAGACCCCAAAATCTGCCGTTACCCGAAGACGCAAAATACATGCAGTCTCAGCGCACTGATAATATTAAATACTATTCAAAATGGGTTAATAAGTATGAATTTGACGGTAAATTAGAAAAATCCTCGCTTATCAAACTTGTCAAACAGCTCAAAACTGATTTCAAAGGTTTGGTAAAAAAGCAACGCCACTTAGGAATTCCTCAGGCACACAGGTGGATTGAGGTAAACCGTAGGGAATAAAAGAATAATAATTCAAAAGCTATGTTTTTAGATAAGGAGGACAATAATTTAGTAATAGCATCGGCCCCTCCACCTCCCTTACCAGAATATGAAGTAAGTGAACAGGTTAGTCCACCCCCACTATATCCTGCTGTCACTGAAAATAGAGACATTACAAAAGCAAAACCCTTTATTAGAGATCCCATCGAGACCAGGTCTCAAACACGGGCAAGTAACTCAAAAGGAGACATTGAGTTATATCAAATGGTTAGGAATTCACGATCTATGAGTGAAGAAGAAATATGCCCACTTATAGAAGTACCTAATCCTCAGGCAGAGCAAGAAGGTCAGGATCCAACTATTCTAGTGTATAGACCCTGGACTCCGGAAGATATCCGGAAAGCCACTGAGGGAATTCCCCATCCAAAAGTTAATTTTAGAAAGTTCTCAAAAGATTTACAAGGAATGAGGCTAATTTATAATTTAAATGGAGAAGAGGTAGAAAAAGTAGTTAGACAAATTGTGGGACCAGATTGGCACATGATTAGTGGCAACTGGAATCCCCGTGACGCTGCACACAGACCCCTCCCACATAGCAGCGTAGAGCTAGACAACAGAGTAAAAGGTTTTACAGACCGCATCTCTGAGAAATGGAAGCCTAGGGCAGACTGGACTTGCATTAATCAATGCATCCAACAAGAAGGAGAAACTGTTGACAGATATTATGCCAGACTATTAGAATGTTTTAATAACCACTGTGGAATGCAGGTTTCTGAAGATCAGACACAAGATTCCCCATATGAACAGCAGTCAAAGAATGCATTTTTGAAAGACAGTATTGTGCCCATAAGCAGTTTTATTACAAAACACATGGTAGATCATCGTACAAGCTGGTTACAGTCATTACTTGAATATGCTAGGCATGCCGAAAGGCATTTTAATAGCAAAAAGAAAATGAAAGCTCAAGTATTTTCTGTAGAAGATGGAGCATAAGTTTATGTAGTACAGTCCAGGAAAAAGGGCAAGAGAAATGCCCAGGGAAACAAGCAATCTGATCAGCAATCAGAGGACTTTGAAGGGCGAAAGAAAAGGGGTGAATGTTTTAAATGCAGTAAAAAGGGACATTTGGCAAGAGATTGCAAGAAAAACAAGAAGGCAACCACGGAAGACAAAGAGGGTGAGGACTGACTATATGATAGTCAGGAATCACTGGAAGGGAATAGCAGAGAAAGGACAAATGAGAATGTGATAGAAGGAGTAGAGGATGTGACAGAAGAGATAGAGGAAGTGCAGGAAGTTATGAACAGTGAAGAAAATGAAATATTAGATTTGGCTTTATTGAGCCTGGAGCTCTATTTAGCAGACACAAAACCAGAAGTTACACTTTTGGTAGAAGTGAGGGAAGTCAAATTCTTGTGTGACTCAGGGGCATCACGAACCTTGATACATCCTTCCAAACTGCCAGAAAACTCAGAGTCACCTGATTACATACTAGTAAAAGCAGCTAATGGACAGCTGTACCGGGAGCCCCTCTCCCGTAACATTGCAATAACTGATCCTGTTTCAGGATTAACTCAGAAAAGCAAAATTATTGTTTCTGCAAAATGCCCAGTAAACCTCCGGACAGAGACCTTATGCAGCTATTTGGTATAGCAGTAGTTCCGACCATGCAGGGTATGGAAGCACAGCGACAAATTGATACCTTTGCAGTGCAATCGGAGGGTGAAGTGTTTTATTGGTACAGTCAGGACTTGGTTACGACTGGTCCAGGGACTGTGACTAAAGAATTAATGAATATAGCCATCAGTAAGTTCCCCTCCCTTGACATTGACAAACAGCACCTGTTGCACTGTACTCTGTATTACTGTAACACACCAGGACCTGATAAAGAATATGAGCAAGAATTGTTTAAAAATCGTGCAAACAGATTGATATTACGTAATCTGTACTGGGACATGGAAGAGAACAGTGTAGCCAGCTGTTCATTGCCCCAGGAGTTCTTTACACTTTATAAATCTAATCGATTACCACATGTTAGCTTAACCAAGGACAGAAACATAGAATGGGCAGACTTAGGAGAAAAAGTTATGAGATGGGAAAGGCAGACAGAATTAGAACTGTCAGAACAAGGAATACAAATACAGAGGCTGAATTGGATAACTCAGACCCACCTAGCCGTGCACTTGCAGTCTAGCAAGGACAGCTGATTAGCACTCCTATTAAAGGAGGAAGAGAATGCTTTACAGAATATACCAGAAGCTCTCTGGTCAACAGGAAATTCAGATGTAGGACTTATTCGTACAGTGGGACCAGTTAATATCATGGCAAAGTCAGCATTTAGACCACAGAAAAGACAGTATCCCTTAAGAAAAGATGCAGAGGTAGGAATCAAACCTATTATAGCAGCTTTACTTAAGGAAGGGGTACTGGTGGAATCTCCTGATTCACCATGTAACACACCCTTATTTCCTGTTAAGAAAGCAAATGGAGAATGGTGTATGGTCCAAGATTTACAAGCTGTAAATGACGCAGTGATACCAAGGGCACCTACAGTGCCAGACCCACACACCCTGTTGAATGATTTAAAACCTCAACAAAAATATTTTTCTGTGGTAGATATCAGCAATGCTTTCTTTTCGATACCGATACACCCTGACAGCCAGTATTGGTTTGCATTCACATTTCAGGGGAAAAGGTATACATATACGTGACTACCACAGGGATATTGTGAAAGTCCAACAATATTCTCACAAGAAATGGCAAGCAACTTGGCAGGATTTACCCCACCAAGAGGCAGTCAGATTTTACTTTATGTTGACGATATCCTGCTGGCGGCCCCCACCCAACAAGATTGCAAAGAAGATACCATAGCGCTTTTACAATTTTTAGCCGCTGAAGGACATAAGGTAAACAAAAATAAACTACAGCTTTGGAAAAAACAAGTCAAATACCTAGGATATGTGATATCCAAAGAAGGTAGAACATTAGATGAGGACAGAAAAGTAGCAATTTTGCAAGCACCAAAACCCACTACCAAGAAGGAAATGATGTCCTTCCTGGGTACGAGTAATATTTGCCGGAGCTGGATTCCAAACTATGCTTTGGAGTCTGCACCTCTGACTGACCTGATATATAAAAAGCCTATGGCAGCACAGGATTTGTTACAATGGACACCAGAGGCAGAATCTGCTTTCTGCAAACTGAAACAGTTAATAGAGTCCTCATTAGTTCTGGGATTACCGAACTACCATAAATGTTTATTCCAAACTGTAGATTGTAAGCAAGGTTATATGACATCAGTGTTAATGCAACAACACGGGGACAAGCTACGCCCGATTGCTTATTATTCATCACAACTAGACCCAGTGGCACGGTCTTTACCTCACTGTGTACAAGCAGTAGTTGCAGCTGCAATGGCAGTACAGGCTTAGGCCTCAGTAGTTTTATTCCACCCTCTCACTTTGAGAGTGCCTCATGCAGTCGCAATTATTTTACTGCAAGAGAAGGTAGCATATCTTTCCCCTGCTAGGCATCTTTCCTGTATGACTATATTGTTAAGCCAACCTCACATGACAATTGAACGGTGCACGACTTTAAACCCTTCTACCCTGCTCCCAACCCCTGCAGATGACACACCACACCGCTACCTGCAGGTGATTGAGCAAAAAACACTACCTAGAAAAGATCTCACGGATGTCCCCTTGGATGATGCCGTGGTGACATACTACGTGGATGGTTCGTGCAAAAGGGGTCCTGCAGGACTGAACCTAGTAGGATATGCAGTAGTTTCTGATACTGAGATTATAGAAGCAAAACCTTTACCACACCACCTATCTGCACAGGCAGCAGAATTGACATGGGCATGTACCTTAGCAAAGGGTAAATGTGTGAACATTTTTACTGACAGCCAGTACGCTTTTTCTGCTGTACATGTTTTGTGCAACAGTGGAAAAACCGAGGAATGATAACATCTACTGGCAAACCTATCAATTATGCACAGTTTATTTTAAATCTTTTAGAATCTATTCAGTTACCTCAGAAAGTAGCTATTTGTAAATGCACAGCTCATACCAATCAACAAGATAGGATTTCAAAAGGTAATGCGAGATCTGATACAGCTGCAAAACAGGCAGCTTCAGAAGTATTTCTTTTGAATGAGGAACTACAACCCTCTGAGATTTTAGACTTAGAAATGCTAAAGACAATGCAGACACTCACTACGCAAGTTGAGAAACAAAGATGGGGAAAACGAGGATGAATTCTCAAAAAGGGGCTATACATCTCTAAAGAAGGGAAAACGATATTACCATCTAATTTGTTTAGATATGCAGCTTTGTTGAGCCATGGGCAATGCCATGTCCCAACAGGGGGGATGGTACAGCTGGTGAACCGAGTGTTCACGACATATGGATTCACCAACTATTCTAAAAAATTTTGTTTGATGTGCCACATTTGTAACAAACATCATGCACAAGGGGCATTAATGCCCAAGCAAGGGAGTTTCCCTACACCACCGTATCCGTTTCATACTATCTGTATGGATTTCATAGAATTGAACAAATGTGAAAATAAGAAGTATTGTCTTGTCATTGTAGATATGTTTTCCAGATGGGTGGAAGCCTTTCCGACCAAAAATCCATACGCGGCTATAGTAGCGAAAATCCTTGTTAAAGAAATCATCCCTAGATTCGGCATTCCGGAAAGGATCTACAGTGACAACGGTACACACTTTGTAAACCAAACCATACAACAGTTAAGTAAACATATTGGTATTTCTTTAAAGAATCATTGTGCATGCCATCTGCAATCTGCAGGGCTAGTTGAGAGGCATAATGGGATTTTAAAGAATAAACTAAGGAAATTAATAGCAGAAACAGGAAAGAATTGGGTGTACTGTCTTCCCCTGGCACTGTTGAGCATGAGAACTGTTCCGAATGCAAAAGGATTGACTCCTTTTGAAAAACTATTTGGAAGAGCTTATTATACACCTCAGCGGAAACCTCTCATGCCCACAGACCAGGAAGCCGACTGTACACTAGCAGAGTATAGGAGAAATTTGTTGAATTCTAAACATCTGTTGCAGTCAAATTCTGTTTCAGATAAAGAACAAGCCGAGTCATTGGAAGTGGCAGTGGCCCCTGGGGAGTGGATCTGGGTGAAAACACTCAAAAAGAGAAACTGGACGACACCAAAGTGGGAAGGTCCATATCAGGTGCTCCTGTCGACACCTACTGCAGTCAAAATCGCAGAGCGGGCCTCGTGAATCCACCTGACACATTGCAAACTAGTTAAGAACTTTGAACTGGACAAAAATCTTGTCACATGTCAAGAGCAAAAAAGAGTTGGAGAAAACAGGAATGCAGAACAACCATTTCCTCAGAAGTATTGCATAACCATCCTGTTAACTGTACTAGTGACAATAATCTTTTTGTTGTGGCCATTCCTTTTCCCAGCCACACAAACTGAACTGAATAAACGTGAAGCATTGCTCATAGACTGGCACCCAAACTTCAACACTTACCAGGCCATCAAATATGTGTATGCTGAGACTTTCAATGTTTCGAATTGCTGGATTTGCACAGCTTTGCCGACAGCATACAGGGGGTTATTAATGACTTCAGTCCCTCTAGGACTGAACGAGACCTGGGAAAGCTTGATTTATGATACCTCAACTGTTACATCACAAGATAAAATAGCATTGCACTTGTCTGTTCCACAAAAAGGGACTGTGTGTTTTTATAAAAATGATACTGTTCAGGTGGGTTGGAGCAATTGCAATGTGACTTTTCCTTATAGATGCTATACTAAAGCTAATAACTCAGGTTCTTATTGTAATACAAACTATGATTCATTTTTTGAATTGATGCACAAAACAATTGATGAAGTAAAACATGATTCTGTTCTTTATAAACAACTGTATATAATTGATAGAAAAATGTTTCATGCAGGACAAGTGTATATTCATAGTAAAGTTACTACTAAAGTAGAGGATTGTTATTTTGTATGTGGTAGGAAAGCATACAAGTGGTTACCTGAGAAGTGGTCCGGCAGTTGTTTTTTGGGCTACCTGGTTCTGGCCATACGACACACGGCAGTCTTACCTCGAGGAAAAATTCGGAATGCCCGAGAGGTCATCAAGAAACCCGTCAAGAAACCTGTAAATCCAGTGGGGCAAATCGATGCACACTGGAAAAACTATCATTCTATAGGTGATAAACTGACACACATGGACTTGAGTGACAGTGTTATATCATGGGCAGGCATATCGCCAGCATATGGAGCAGTGAAATCGATCTGGGAGCTGAGAAAACTGTCTAAACTTCTCGAAGTGATGAGCAATGCAACTTTTTCCGCTCTAGAATTGGTGACTGATGAACTGAATGCCATGAGAACTGTAGTGCTTCAAAACCACATGGCTCTCGACTTCACCCTAGCGGTGAGAGGCGGTACTTGCACTTTAATCCAGGAGGAGTGCTATTCGTATATTCCTGACCATAAACACGAGATAGACAATCACATTGAGGTAATTCAGAAAGTGTCGGACATGACCAAACCAGGACCAAACCCACTGATGGACTTTTTCCAGAAATGGTTTGGGGGTGGGGTACTATCCTAATGAACATCCTGATTGCCATTTGTGTAGGAATGATCCTACTGGGAGTATGTGTTTGCTGTGGCATCCCCTGCATGAAAAGACTTATCAAAGACCTTATAGACATGTCAGTTTCAGAAACCTTATATCAAGGTGCTGAGTTTGAAGAACTGTTAAAAAATTGAAAATGCTTTCATAAGTTTAAACTCAATGACTCTCTTAACTACAAATCCTGAGTAGGAAGAGGTTAGGGGAAGAAAAACTGTTTATGCTTATTTTGAAAGTAGAATAAAAGTATTAAAATGGGGGAAATGTTAGAAAAATATGTATTAGTGTATGTATTAGTAATATGCTTAGTGCATTTAAGGTTTGAAAAGGATTAACACATTTATTCTATTTCACACTGCATAAATCTGTACAAACTGCAGAAGCTTTCCAATCTTGTATTGTCATGAAATATGCGCAGTTATAATCTTTGCTTATGCTCCGGAAATTTACAGGGAAGCAGATAATTTCTGCTTGTGTCAGGAAAATAATAAATAGATGTATCACTTGTATTAATGTTATGAGATTTAGACAAGGAGTTCTGCTTATGCTGTGAGAAAAGACACAGCTGCAGAAGCTATTGATAATAAGAACAAAGACTGCTTGAAAATATGAACTGCAATTAGCGTTTACTTGTGTCTAAACTAGAAAAGTACCTTGAAATGTAACACATGTATTAGAACTACACAATAGAAGCTTGTAGCGGGCTAAAGCCCCCAAGGTCAGGTTTTTTTTCCTCAAATGTTTTTCATAAATCCAATCATGTCAGCAGAAAATCTGAGTAACATCTGCTGTAGAACAATACAGAAAGTTGTGTTTAATTACGTCAACTATAGAAAGCAATGTTTTGTAGAACAGTATAAGAAGAGCATACTTCCTGTTAGTAGTTAGGCAAAATCCTGTATTTGCATGTTTTTGTCTCCTTGCTGCAAGTAATAAAAGATGCCATACCTGAACCTAACGTGAATTGGTCTTTGAAGTTTTTTCCTTTGACAGTCTGCTAGTGTATATTATATTCCATCACCTGTGCAACTCATGATGATAATGAAGAATAATGCCCCTGACACATGGCTACTTATGCTGCTACATGAAAATGTCTGATGCACTGTGTCAGTGGCCCACAGACATCACTACATAAACTGTATTTGTTCCAGCATGGTTACTACTTCATGGTATGCATTAAATTGTTCTATGCTGCTCTCTTACTTGTGTGTTGTAATGATGCTGAGGCCTGTGTGTGACTGTTACATGTCACAAATGGCCCTCACTAACTCAGTGTCACCTCAGCTGTAGTGAACCTCTTGCTGGTTGGTCAGTTCATAGGTTTATACGTGTATTCCAGGCTAATGACCACTAGGCACGTATAATCCTAGCCATGCAACCCAAATGTAACCCACACATTTGATTTATATAGGGGGTGATTGACTGCCTCTGTCCATCAGAGATATAAGCACCATGCCAGGGTGAATTTCCAGTTACCCTTCCATTTGTCCAAGTTGCGTTAAAAAGGGTTAGAGAGGCACTCTGCTTAACATGAATGGACAGTCTGTTCCAGCGAATGGGAATTCTTTGAGAAGCATATCTGTCTGTTCAACATGTCCTATTTATGTCACAAGCAAAATTAAGGTCTTTTGATTTAGTAGTTCTGATGCTGTTTGTTTTGAGGATGATGAAAAGGTTCATCAAAACAGGATCCAGCAATGCCTTGTATGCCAGGCAAAGTTAAGTTGTCAGTAGTCTGTATGATACAGAATAAAGAGACAGGGCTTTGAGGTAATCAGTGTAGGATATTTTGTTTACTCTCTATATTCTTTTTGTAAGGAACCTTTGTGGGCGTTCCAGTTGCTGCATATGTCTGGTGAGGTACATACCAATGGTGGCATAACACTCTATGATGAAGTGGTATGATGACCTCTCTGGACCTAGATGCCATGCCCTTACTCATAAGTTGAACAACATAGAATGATTTTTTTACTACCTTGGACATATGTTAGTCGAAGCCTAGTTTACTATCTACATGAGTTCCCAGATCCCTGACCACTGAATCAGCTTTTAGGGATGTTTTATTGATGACATAGTTACCCGCTGGCTGACTTCCCAAAAAGTGCTATAATACATTTCTTGGCATTGAATTTTAAGCCATGGGTTTAGCACCAAGCATTTGTCTGTGTTAGACCTTCCTGAAGGCTGTTCTTATCTTGGGGATTCAATGACTGCCTTCAGTTTGCAATCATTTGCAAACTTGGTCAGTCAGATGCCTTTGGCATTGGCCTTGACCTATAAAAAGTTGGTGCCAAAGAATAGCAGGCCCAGCACAGAGCCCTGAGGGTCTCCACTGGTGACCGGCATCTTTGTGGCGATGGCCTCACCAATCCTAACCTCTTGGGTCCTATCTGTCAGCCAGCTAGCTATCCAGCATGTTATAAAAGGGTTTGTGCTTAGTTCCATAAGTTTGTTGACAATGCTAAGTAGGGTATTATTGTATTAAATGCTTTAGCCACATCTAAGTAGGCAGTATGCACCACTTTCCTCTCACACATTTCCTTAATGACCTTTTCGAAGAAGTCCATCAGGTTCAGTATGCATGGTCTTCCTTTGACAAAGCCAAACTGAGATGGATCTAGTGTCTGGAGGTCTCCTATGTTGTTGCTGATAATTTCCATGATAATTATTTCAATGACTTTGCAAATAAGACTAGTCAGACTAATGGGTCTGCAGTTTCCAGGATATGTGGAAGGCCCTCCCTTATGAATGTGGATGACCATTGCAGTCCTCCATTCTTGTGGCACAAAACCTGTTTTAAGCCTATGGTTAAATAATGAATTTAGGGGTCCTGATAAGTCATATTTTAGACTGCTCAGGAGGCATCCTGGGATGGTATTGGGCTTCACTGAGGCTGTATACTTGGCTTTAGTGAGTGCAGCCAGTACATGCTCCCTAATTATAGTTGGAGGGGTTATGTTTGAGGGCATTTCTTGGAGGATGGTTGGGGTGATAAGGGGGTAAAACTGGAGATGAATTTGTCCACTAACAGGTTTGCTATATCACCAGGCTTGGTGAATGTAGCACCATTAACCACCAGTTCAGCACATTGCTGTGAACTACCCTTAAGGTTTCTGACATAGCTTAAGAAGGCCTTGTGGTTAAATTTCACCTGGGAGGCTATTGTAACCTCACATTTGGCTTTGTTTGACCTAATTATTCCTCTTAGTTGCTTATTTAGTTTGATGAGAACGTTTTTATCTTTATGGGAATTACCCTTCCTGATTTTTGCCATAATTGTTTTCTTTCATTGTATATTCTGTTTAATTTGGGATGCCACCAGGGCAGTTTGTTTTTGGGGCAAGTTCTGACCTTACTCCTGGTAGGTACAGTAGCCTCTATGCAGCCATTGACATGGTTGCCCAGAGTTTCTGAGAGCAATTCACAGTAGGCTGCTGTGCTCTTGGGGTTTGGAGAGGCATTGAATTTTGAAAAAACATCACTTAAAGAAAGGTAGTTTGTCTTGGAATAGTTCCTAACTACTACTGGTTTTACTGGGCTTACAGAGTTGATTTTGATTTTGAAGGAGAAGCATGTTACGATCAGATGCCCAATCATAATCCTCTATATTAACTCTGTAAATCCACTGGAGTCAAATGCCACTTTTCAGGGGTGACCTGTGAGCACTGAATGATTAAGTGACTTGCTAAGAGTCACACATTCAGCAAATGAAGATGGAAGGAGTCAACCCTGTCATTAACAGCTCAGAGCCTTAATCTTCTGTGCTAATTGCCAGATTAGCCCATGCTAACTGTGTCAACTGTTGCAGACATTGTTGAAGAGCATCTTCTATTTACACTGGTCTTTGCACTGTCTAGATTAAACAAAATTGGTTTAACTGAACCAATCCTCTTGGGAATCTTAATATTTCTTCTGGATATGCTGATATTCTCCCAAGTGCTGTGCCAATTTATACCTCTGTGTATGCTATTTATTTATTTATACATTTATTAACTGGTGGGTGCTCTGGTCCAAAGACCCTTTTCAGAAATGATCCATGTTAGAAGGCCAATAAAATACAATGCAAATAAGCATTACAGTAATGATCAACAGGATGAAATACAAATAGCAGTTGCAGATTAACAGTGACAGTATTTGCAGTATTTATAGAAGGTGAAATACAAAATACAGTCTACAGGTAACTGTGGTATACACATTCCAGTATACTAATGTATATCTCATGAGGTTTACAATCATAAACTTTGGTCTCCATAGGGTTAGTGTCAGGGCAGTAGTGAAAATGTGCAGAAGTTGAAAAAACCTAGAAATAGCACAGTGGTTTAATGCTGTGCTCTCCCAAGTAAGAATATGAAGAAGAAGAAGAATGGGTATTAATGGCGACAGGAAGATGCGATGGGAGGAAAAGGAGTCAGAAAATAGGGAAGGTAGAGGACAGAATAGTCAGAGTGGTGTTAGAGCTATGAGTGGAAAAGGGAGAGTTGGAAATAGGGGCGGGTGTAAGTATATATACCTAAACTAGCTAAAGAAATTGATCACGACAATATGATTGCTGGAGTAGGGTTGTTTTGTGGCTTTTGTAAGTACTGCTGTGCAGTGGAAAATTATGTGATTGTAAAAGCAGTAATGATTTAATTTTTGAAGTGTTTTTTAGAGACTTTCAAAAAATCTTGTAATGAAGTGATAGATCTAATGTCTGATGCAGTTTTTGAGCAGTTGCTATAGAGTAGCCTAAAGAAGGTTGTTATTCATATTTCTGAGGGAGTAGGAAATGGTTCTCAATTGAATACATTGTTAAAGTGGTGGACAGTAACACTCACTTACCAATTTATATGGGTAGGAAGGTGGCTCTAAAAAGGACTGGGAGCCAAATATGTTTTATAAGAGGTATGCAGCAGTGATCCAGTGGGGACTCAGATAAATGAATTATAATATTTAATTTTGAAAAAGCTGTATTTTCATGTGTGTGGTAAGGAAATATCTATACTAGGAAGTAACACATTGATTCCTATGGCCTACCTTGCTTATTTTGTCAACAGATTGGACATTTTGGAGGCTGCTGTGAGTTATGTAAGTACCTTTTGTGACAGAGTATCTACATGAGGGAGAAATCAAAATTTGGTTTAACAAAACACCAAGGTTACAAAGAGGGAGTTGTGATGGTGAGGGTCATAAATGTGAAGGGGCTGTGCTGGGGTGAGCCTTTTGTTTTTCTCAAATAGCATACATTTTTGTTTTATTTTTATTTATTGTTTTTTTTTTTTTTTTTTTTTTTAAGGTTAGTTGTAATAAGTTGATTTGTTTTTCTGATGCTGCTGACCTAGGAATGGCAATGTTGTTAGTATATAGGATGATATTTAAATTTGGTATGCCCCATGGGAAGTCATTACTGAAGAACGAAGCCATAGTACCAGTCCCTCTGGCATATTAGTAGATGTAGGCAAATGGGTAGTACCTCCAGTATCCTTATTTATTGTAAATTTTATGTCCGGTATGTGCTTTTTTTTTTAAAGCAGGTGCCCTCTTCATCAGAAAAGCAGTACTTTTTAAGTTTTCTGAAACAGTACTCTGTGGTCAGTACACTCAAATGTGCTCCAGTAAGGTTTCCCTTTTCTGTGTTGGTAAATATGGTATTAGTCAGTAGGAATATAGCAGTTGAAGTAATGCACTTTGGTCTGAAGCCATGTTGTTTGTGTTGTTTGTTAGAGATGATGTTGTACATTGCATTGTAGCTCAGTATTTCATTGTATATAAATTTCTCAAAATGTTTAGTTAGGGGGTCTGGGCTACCTGTTGAGTTGTAATCCTCTGCTATGTTAGGAGTTACAACTTCTAGAAGTACCCTTATGGAGTTTTTGTTTAATTAGTTTAGCAACCAGACTAGTACATAGTGAGAGGTTAAATATATGAATAGGTGGCCCTGCCAATTTATTTCTTCCTAATTTATGTAAGGGAGGGTGAACTGAATTAAATTAAATTGTGCTGTGGAATCTCTTTTCAGTAATAATTCTAAAGTGGCAGTATAGGTAGTCATGATAGCTATGTAGCTGTGTTACATATTTATTGCATGTTCCTGCAGTTTGTTGCAAAAAAGAAAAAAAACAAAAAAATGATCCTTGTTTCCCATCTTTCCTGACCTAGAGTAGTCCAAATACAGGCTTTGCTGTATTCTGGACTTTTGGAAAGTTACTGTGTTGCCCATTTCCTTTCTTGGATAAAGGGAGGCTTCTTTGTTCACCAGTGGCAGTGGGGAGCTTAGAGCAGCCTATCTATCCCTGGAGGAGTGTTCCCAGCACAAGAATCTGGTAGTCTATTGGCCGTTTTGGGCCAATTTCTAGCTCTTTCAAGTTCCCCTGTATAAAACTTGCTTTGCCACGTTTTTTGTGCTTGTTACTACTCAACCAAGCTCCTCGTGGTCCTGCAGAGTGGCGCTAGCAGCAGAGAGGCTAAAAGAGCGACTGCTAACCTGATAAAAGTGTTTTTTTTTGCTGCTACTACCTGGGCGACTGTACCGATCTAGCTAAACTGCAAGTATTTCTGCTTCTTGAACTGTTTTAAACTGTTTAAAGTTGTTTTTGCACCTGCACTTTTAAACTTTGCCCTGTTTGTTGCATTTACCTGTTGAGGCTACACACTCAAGTGCTCTAGCCTGTGTTACATATTTATTGAATTTTCCTGCTGTTTGTTGCAAAAAAGAAAAAAAAAATTATCCTTGCTTCCCGTCTTTCCTGACCTAGAGTAGTCCAAATACAGGCTTTGCTGTATTCTGGACTTTTGGTAAGTTCCTGTGTTGCCCATTTCCTTTCTTGGATAAAGGGAGGCTTATTTGTTCACCAGTGGCAGTGGGGAGCTTAGAGCAGCCTATCTATCCCTGGAGGAGTGTTCCCAGCACAAGAATCTGGTAGTCTATTGGCCGTTTTGGGCCAATTTCTAGCTCTTTCAAGTCCCCCTGTATAAAACTCGCTTTGCCGCGGTTTTTGTGCTTGTTACTACTCAGCCAAGCTCCTCGTGGTCCTGCAGAGTGGCGCTAGCAGCAGAGAGGCTAAAAGAGCGACTGCTAACCTGATAAAAGTGTATTTTTTTTGCTGCTACTACCTGGGCGACTGCCCAATCTAGCTAAACTGCAAGTATTTCTGCTTCTTGAACTGTTTTAAACTGTTTAAAGTTGTTTTTGCGCCTGCACTTTTAAACTTTGCCCTGTTTGTTGCATTTACCTGTTGAGGCTACACACTCAAGTGCTCTAGCCTGTGTTACATATTTATTGCATTTTCCTGCTGTTTGTTGCAAAAAAGAAAAAAAAATTATCCTTGTTTCCCGTCTTTCCTGACCTAGAGTAGTCCAAATACAGGCTTTGCTGTATTCTGGACTTTTGGAAAGTTCCTGTGTTGCCCATTTCCTTTCTTGGATAAAGGGAGGCTTCTTTGTTCACCAGTGGCAGTGGGGAGCTTAGAGCAGCCTATCTATCCCTGGAGGAGTGTTCCCAGCACAAGAATCTGGTAGTCTATTGGCCATTTTGGGCCAATTTCTAGCTCTTTCAAGTCCCCCTGTATAAAACCCGCTTTATAGCGCGGCTTTGCACGATTTTGCGCATAGTGCAACATCGGGCAACACCGCTTAATTGGGTTTAAACCATTTTCAGCTCCACAAAGTCTGCTCTTCACTTTTTCCCTTAGAACTGATCTAGTTCTCATAATAAACACCCTGTTCCTACTGTAAAGCCTGGCACTTGCTCACTAAAGCAAATATATAGTCAGCACTAAAACATTAAAAGCACTACACCCTCACAAACTCCCCTTGAGTACCTTGTTCCCCATTGGCCCTTTTTTCAATTGTAAAGGAATTCCCAATACTATTCTAGCATGTCCAAAGGTCAGTTGTCAATCTCCTCTCCGGTCCAGCTGGTGAATCTGGGAATCTTGAGGCAATGTTACAACTGCCTCATGTACACAGACAACCCTCTCCTCCTCCCAACAAATTCCAACACATGTGAGAGATGCAACCATATAGCCAAAGTGGAGGCTAAGCTCTCTCAACTCAGTACTGGCATAACCAGTCAGGAGGAGAAGGAAACCACACTCACTACAATTCCAGTCTCACATAGACCTACCACGACAGCAAACCAAACACATAAACACACAAAACATACTCGGAGGCTCTAAATAAAAATCTGCCTAAGCAACAGAGACCTCCAAAGCAGACACCCAAGCAACCGCTACCCCAAAACAAAACACATGCAACACATAGCTCTCAAAGCCAGTGTGCCGAACAGTCACAGCCCTTAAGGCTAAACAACACACCTGATACACTTGTAATAGGTGACTCTATCGTCAGGCACACTGACGTCCCGCTCACCAGGCTGAACAAGGAGAAGGTCATGGTGAGCTGCCTGTCGGGCGCTAGGATCCGCCACATAACACAAGCACTCAGGTCACTCCAAGACAAGTACAAATATGACTCAGTCATTGTCCATGCTGGTGTGAATAACCTGAGACGTACCTCCCTGGACTACATGAAAAGAGACATAGAGGAGCTCTCTGAGCATGTAGCCCAGGCCGATATGACCCTGACCTTGAGTAGCATCTTACCCTCACCAAGAATGATACCACAATATGAAGACAAGATGATCAATTTCAACAATTGGCTTAAGTATTGGTGTCATTCAAAGGGGATCCAATGCCTGTCAGCCTGGGATGACATGCTCGACAAGCCACCATACTTCGCTAGGGATGGCTTGCACCTGTCACCCCTGAGCTTTCGGATATTGGCAAAGGCTCTTGCCACCCCCATAGTGCCTTTTTTAGGCAAGGCTCAAAAGACAAACCTACCTCCATAGGTATCACAAGGGATAAGAAACTAAGGGAAATGCTACTCAATGCCAGAAGTCTAAACCTCAAGATGCATGCACTCGAAACTCTCCTTAGCATGGAGAACATCGATATCTGTGCAGTAACAGAAACCTGGTTCAAGGCTCCCGAGAGCACCCCAGCACTACCAGGTTATACCTCATACCATGTTTTTCAGCCCCAAAACTTGGACCATACCACAAAAGGAGGGGGAGTATCAATATTTGTCAAAGATACCCACACCTCCAGGTTGGTGGCACAGCACGAAGCATCAGAGACTATCCATGTGCAACTAACAGTGGGTAAAACTGCCTTCCAGTTTATAGCCTGCTACAGACAACCCTCCCAAACCCAGGAACACCACTCGGCCTTCCTGAGAACACTGGAAAATATGAAGGTCTCTCCAAACACCATTATATTGGGCAACTTCAACTACCCAAACATAGACTGGGAGCATTACTCTAGCTCCAACACCCTAGCCCAAAGGTTCCTAGAATTTATAAACTCAAATGCTGTGGAACAACTTGTTACCACTCCCACAAGAGGGGAAAACATACTGGACCTGATCATCACCAACATGGGGACTCTATGCTCCAGACCAGAAGTGTATCCCTCACTGGTAAGATCAGACCATAAAGTAATCTCACTAGATATTCACATCCTGACCCCAGCCCCTGCCCAGAAAACCACAGTGAAAAACTTCTCTAAAGCAAATTTCACTCTCCTCAAAACCGAGGTGAAATCCTTCAAAGCCCCCGGGCCTGTGGAAAATACGGCCCAGACTGCAGAATCCTTTATAAACGCATTCTATGAACACCTTCAGGAATGCATGGATCATGCAATCCCAAAAAAAACCAAGACCCAATCCTCCAAAGGCAGGTGTCCTGTCTGGTGGACCCCAGCCATAAACAAACTATACAATAGAAGGAGGAAGCTACTACATGATAGAGCAAAATCCCAAAAAGGGAAGGCATCTCTGATCAGTATTAGCAAAAAACTACGGGCACTCATAAAATCGTCTAAGGCCAGCTTTGAGAGAAAAATTGCACAGGACACTAAGGATAATCACAAGGCTTTCTTTAGTTATGTTAGGAACCTGGGTGGGAATTCCCAGATATGCTCAGAATTAGTCCAAAATGACAAAAAATACACCAAACCCACAGACATTGCCAACATCCTAGCTGACATGTTCAGCACAAACTCCCCCCCCCCTTCCCCACCAAAAGGGCAAATATCTATCCCAGCAGAGTGCTGCCCCCCTGACATCTCAGATGCTCAGGTAAGAGCCGCCCTCTCCAAAGCAAAAAAAACAGCATCAATGGGACCAGACGGTGTCCCGGGCTACGTCCTACATGAACTCCAAGAAGAACTAAACCCAAACATAAAACTACTGTTCAATCTCAGCCTTATTACAGGATATGAACCCAAAGAGTGGCGTACAGCAACAGTGGTCCCTCTCCACAAAGGTGGTGCCTCAACGGATCCTGGAAACTATCGCCCCATAAGCCTGACTAGCTTGGTCTGCAAAGCTATGGAAAGGATCATCATGGACCTCATAAATAAAGATATTGGGGACCTACAGACACTGGATCCTACCCAGTTCGGCTTTGTTAAGGGCAGATCCTGCCTCTTAAACCTGGTCGATTTCTTTGAAACAGTCACCAAGGCCATTGACGAGGGGAAGGTGGTTCACACTGCCTACCTGGACCTCGCAAAAGCCTTCGATACAATACCCCACTCGGGCATTATAGATAAGCTCACCAGCTTAAATATAAACCCCTATGTCACTAGATGGGTTGCAAACTGGCTCAAGGACAGAACCCACATGGTTAGAATTGCTGGAGCCATGTCAGACTCCAAACCAGTTACAAGTGGCGTCCCACAAGGCTCAGTCCTGGGACCTCTCTTGTTCGGTATATATTTCTCGGAGGTACAGGCCAACACGGAAGGACTGTGGCTGACCAAGTTCGCAGATGACTGCAAACTGGGCGCCATAATCAACTCTCCAGCCGACACAAGCATCCTACAAAAGGGCCTCATAGAAACAGACAACTGGTGCCAGAGCCATGGCCTCAAGCTAAACGCCAAAAGTGCATAGTCATCCCCTTCGGCAAAAACAAAGTGCCCACAAATTGCCACATAGATGGTAATCCATTAAGTACGGAAGAAGTAATTAGGGACCTGGGGACCCATGTTGATAGCAATCTCTCATTCGACAACCACGTGGCCAAAGTGGTTAGAAAAACATTTTATATAGCCCACCTAATCATGAAGGGATTCACATCTAGATCAGGGGAGGTCATCGTGCCTCTTTACTCATCCCTCATCAGGCCCATAATTGAGTACAATACCCCTTTTGGGATGTACCTTACCAGACACCTGCAGCAACTGGAAAGACCCAAAAAGTACCTCACCAAGAGGATCAAAGGGCTCAAACAGATGCTATATGTTGCCCGGTTAAAGAAACTCCAGCTCTACTCAGTGGCATACCACCTGCTCAGAGGCGATCTGTGCCTGACGTATAAAGCCATGTCCAACCCAGAATTAATGGACATGCTGCACCTCAGAAAATCCAAATCCCATCGAGTTACACGCTCGAGAGACTTGAACCTCAGCACTGAAATAAATAGGACATACTGGAGGGACAGATTCATAACCCAGAGGCTCCCTTCACTGTGGAATAAAATCCAAGTCAAGGTTAGGCAGAGTCCCTCATTGACTCTCTTCAAGAGGAATCTTGATGAGTGGATGGGAGATCGTAGATTTACTCCGGGTATCACTTCTGTGTCACTGTTAGACAGAGGCACGGTATACTAACATCGAAAAAGGGCATAGCAAAATTCATTTAAAATGGGTGGCGAAAGCCAAACACACTCTGGCTAGGCTTGTAAATGCCCTAGGGCAGATAGCCTAGTATGAACCTATGAACCTATGTAATGTTTCCATAGTTGTGGGCTGGTGACCTGACTGAATGGTATTTGACTATGTCATTGTGGGTTACTTTTTTTTGCTTTATTTCTTGGGAAATCTGAGTGATTATGTTGGAATACTCCAAAATGTTGTGCTGATTTATATTTCAAAGTATGCAAATATTATCTAAACCGCTCTGCAGATTTATACTTCTGGTTATGCAGATATTATCCAAAATGCTCTGCAGATTTATACTTCTGGGTATACTGATATTTTTCCAAGTGCTAAGCTGATTTATATTTCTAGGTATGATGATATTGTTGCAAGTGCTGTGCCGATTTATTCATCTGTGTATGCTGTTATTACCTCATATTTTTTTATTTAATCATCTTTATTGAATTATCACTTATGACATTGGCATTCATACATTTATATAAATGAAAGCAAACCATATTGACATATTCTCAGTTACAAGCATACATCACTTATAATATTCTGCACAGTCATTGTCAATCCAGCATTATATAACTCACTCAATTCCTGCATTCCTTAAACTCCATTCCTCCTCCAAAACATTATTCTCCATGTATTGTTCCCACAATTCCCATTTTTTCCATATAATTTGCTCCTATCCTATTCTAAAGATCTTACTTCCACTTCTTTTATATCTGTTATTACATTCTCTACTTCAAATACTGTTGGTTTGGACTTTGATTTCCATTTTCTTGTAAGTGCTTAGCAAGACCTCATTATGTCTAGGCAATTCAAATCCTGTATCCCAGTTAAAAAAAAATCCTTAGTTACACTAATTTGCTCACCCAGTATCTCTGACAGAGTAGACTGTAGGGAATTTTAAAGCCTGCCAACTCATTACACTCCAAAAATGTGTTCCCAGTTACTTCTTTCTACCCTATCACACCTCCAACATTTGTAGTCTGCTTGAGGAAAAATCTTTGGTGTCTGCTTGGGGTATAAAAATATCTATGCAAAAACTTACAAGCAAAAATACTAAATCTTCTAGTCTTTGTTGCATATATGGGAGTCATACATTATCCTCCCATTGTTTCTTTGTGATTCGCTTATCCAATCACTCGTCCTAATACTTTCTAACCTCCTAAGATTGATTGCTATAATTATCATGTAATATTTTATTCCTTTTTAACAGCAGCTTCTGTTCTAGAATCAAATAAAACCTCCATCAATGCTAATCTTTCACTTTAGATTTATCTATCCCTTTCTCTCTGCCTGTACTCTAATATTAGTCCCTAATATGGGAAGCAGTCTCCAGCCTGCACTCCAAATGTATTCTTGACCTCCTCCCATTCTATTAAACTTTCCCTTTCTAGTTATTTGCTCACAATACATTGGTTCCTTTGCCAGTTCTCTACAGAAAATCCCTGGCCTCTCTGACCTATTCTTCGTACCACTAATTGCAGTCATCATTATTGGCAGAATCTCCTTCTCCATTCCTGTGTTGCCTTAGTTCTTGAAATACTTTCTGCTACTTTATGAATATAATATTCTGTATGGCTATTGTTATTCTCCTTAAGGAGCTGTACCCAAAATTCCACTCTGTCCTTATTCCTTGAGCTTCCCCTCTGTTTAATCATCATCCCTTTCCAGTTTGAATTATAGCTTTCTGCTTGTGCTATGTATGTATGAAGCCTTATCTGTGCAGCTGTAAAATATCTCTTCAAATCAGGTAATCCCAAACCACCTTGTTCTATTAGAAGAATCAACTTATCCCAGTTGACTCTTGCCCTCTTCCCCTCACAAATAAAATCTTTTAAGTCTTTATTAATTGCTATTCACAACTTATCTGGTTGATAAAAATATTCCTGATGTGTATAAAACTAAAAGGACTAAAACATTTTCACTGCTTGTATTTTGCTATTCATATCCATAAACAAGAACTTCTAGTTTCTCAGGGCCTTATTAAACTCAAATAAAACATTTTCAAACTTGATGGATTTATAGTTGAACATTTGCCAAATGATCTACTACAAAAATAACAGGTTTGAAACTCTTTTAATTGTTTTTCTTTTCAAGAAAACTAGAAAGAACTGATTGTCTCAGAATGAGCCACTCTAAGCCCAGTGTACAGGACAGTATGATGGAAAAAGACATACAGACTATATTAAGTAACATCAGTGAGTTATCTGCAAAGACAGATACATTAGAAAGCAAAATGGACACTTTTAAACAGGAATGTAAAAAACAAGTTGAAGTGTTGAGTGAATCTCTTAAACAACAATTATCCCAAATCTTGTGTAAAGAATAGGCAATGTCTGATTTTGAGGGAAGATTATTTAGGTTCTTAGGTTCATAGGTTGATACTAGGCTATTGGCCCTAGGGCCTATGCAAGCCTATCCATAACAATTCCCTGGATATTTCTTCCCACAATATTTACTTCTCCAGGCCCCTGTCTAGCAGGGCGGCTGACGTGATCCCCGGGGTGAATTTCCTATCTCCCATCCAATCATCAAGGTTCCTTTTGAAGAGGGCCAAAGAGGCGCTCTGCTTGATATGTATGGGCAGTCTATTCCAGAGTATGGGGAGTCTCTGGGTCAGGAACCTATCCCTCCAGCATGTTTTGTTCATTGTGATGACAAGGTTTAGATCCCTGGAGCGTGTGGCTCTGACGGATTGGGATTTCTTTAAGTGGAGCATGTCCAACAGCTCAGGGTTTGACATGGCCTTGTATGTTAAGCAGAGATCACCTCTGAGTAGACGATATGCCACAGAGTATAGCTGGAGTTTTTTTAGACGGTCAGTATATGGCATCTGCTTTAGGCCTGTGATTCTTTTAGTGAGGTATTTCTGTGGCCTTTCAAGCTGTTGCAGATGTCTTGTGAGGTACATACCAAACGGGGCATTATACTCTATAATGGGTCTAATGAGGGATGAGTACAGTGGGACAATGACCTCCTTTTTTCTGGATGAAAAGCCTTTAGTGATGAGGTGTGCCACATAGAAGGATTTCCTGACTGTTGTGGCAATGTGGTTATCGAAAGTGAGACCACTGTCCACCTGTGTCCCTAAGTCTGTCATCACACTTTCGATGTTTAGTGTCCTACCACCTATGTGGTAATTCATGGGTACATGTTTTTTTCCAAAGGGGATAACTAAAAATTTCTTGGCTTTAAGCTTGAGCCCATGGCTCTGGCACCAGGCATCTGTTTCTGTAAAGCCCTTTTGTAGAATATCCACATCATTTGGGGATTCAATAATGGCTCCCAGTTTGCAGTCATCTGCAAACTTTGTTAGCCAGAGTCCCTTAGTGTTGGTCTGTACTTCAGAGAAGTAGATGCCAAACAAGAGTGGTCTCAGGACTGAACCCTGAGGTACTCCACTTGTCACTTGTCTGGAGCTGGATTTGGAGTCGGCTACTTTTGCTGTCTGGGTTCTGTCAGTAAGCCAGTTAGCAACCCATCGAGTGACGTAGGGATTTATGCCCAGCTTAGTAAGTTTATCTATGATTCCATAGTGAGGGATGGTTTCAAAGGCCTTGGTGAGGTCCAGATAGGCTGTGTGGACTGCCTTACCCTCGTCCACAGCTCTGGAGACTGATTCAAAGAAGTCAATCAGATTCAGGAGACAAGATCGGCCCTTCACAACCCCAAACTGGGTGGGGTCTAGTGTTTGAAGGTTGCCAATGTCTTTGTTTATAAGTTCCATGATAATGCGTTCCATGTCCTTGCAAATCAGGCTTGTCAGACTGATGGGACGGTAGTTCCCGGGATCCAAGGTGGATCCTCCCTTGTGGAGCGGGATAACTGTAGCTGTGCACCTCTCAGTGGGCACAAAGCCTGAGGTGAGGCTATGATTAAACATCACACTTAGGTGAGGTGCCAGTTCATTTTGTAGTTCATGTAGTACACAGCCTGGGATGTCATCTGGTAAGAATAGCACTGAATTTCTTTTGAAACAAAACAACTTATTCTGGGATAAAATAGAAGATTTAATGAACATCTCTAGAAGGAATAACATCAAGATTTATGGGATTCCTAACAAAGAAGAGGGAGACATTATGATTCAATTCCTTAATACCTGGCTGCCTAAAGCTTTGAACCTGCATCACAAGACTTTTCTCAAGTCATGATAAATATTTAGTCTTAAAAGTTGCATGCACAAATTATCCAGTTAAAATTAAAGGAAATACTATAAGATTTGACAATAACTACTCTACATTAGTGATTTCCAAGAGAAAAGCATGTGTGCCACTTGTTAAAAGCTTAAAGAACAACAATATTAAAACACAAATCTTGTTTCCAGCAGAAATAAGAATTCACTTTCCAGAAGGAAAGAAGATTTTTAACACCTTGGAAGATGCACTGGACTTTATATGGAAAAATACAATCTTGGAAAAAACAGAAGAAATGGACTGGAATCTATCAACTTCTTTGAAGAGAAATGTAGCAAGAGATGGTTGGTTAATAAAAGACAAAAACAGTAAAAAACTGAAGGACAAATGGAAATCAATGTATTTCATACTAAGTAAATAATTTCTTTCTTTCTTTCCCTACTTCAAATGGTTGCTATTTCCCCTTCTAAAATGTTAAGAGTTTGATTCTTTTAACTATATATGTAATTAAAGCCACTTATTTTCACATAGAGTTTAAAAGGCTAAACTATTCATCTTATTAAAAGTTAATCATTATTATGATGAAACTTATGTTAGGTGACACACTTTCTGAGATCTTGGCATAATTGAGTAGTAATGTACTATTAAATATAATACAAAATGCAACAAATGACTCTAAAGATGCACGTTAAGCTACATTCTTGGTTCTTAAAATGGCCCATTAGTATGCTACTCAAAGTATATTTGACATGCTATAATACATATTTTTGCATACATAAAAGTTACTATCAGAATGATATCAAATAATTGTAGTAACACTCACACTTTTACAAGTTAAACCTGGATCACACATAACTGCCATTCTTTTAATGCAAGTTGATATGCTATCCTGCACAACCCGCACGCAGGGCCTTAACCTGGTCTGTGACATTAATAGAACTTGTTGGCAGGATGGATTTGTGTCCCAAAGACTCCACAATTTGTGGAATAGACTCCCTCTCCATTTCAAGCAGAGTACCTCTCTAGCCCTCTTTAAGAGGAACCTGGATGACTGGATGGGAAACAGAAAATATACCCCCTGGGATCCCACCAGTGTCCCTGGTGGACAGGGGAAACAGTTGCTGACTTTGAGGGGACATGGGCAAAATTCTTGGCTGGGCTTATAGGGGCCTCTGGGCCAATATAGTATCATCATATGAACCTATGTCTCCTTTAAAAATGATTGTCTGCTTTATATTAAACATCTTATACAAATAGTGCTTGCCGAATCATTAAATGTTATTTATTTAAGTGTAATTTATTTTAGTGGTTGGGATACTTTGAGATTTGTTTTCTGTTTTTTTTTGTGGTTTTGAGAGGTTTGAGGGATTGATGTGTGATGTGGAGGTGGTTTGGATTCACTTGTGAGCATTTTCGTGTGAAATGCAACTGATGAATTGATCATTTTCAAGCTCTTATCATGAAAACCAGCTTGAAACAACTTAGAGTCATGAGCACTTTTGTGATGCTGTGGGAGTTCTAAATTTCTAAGAACTCTCCAGATGACTTCATCCTGTCTAAAAGTAAATAATCATAATATTTTGAATTATATGTCTCCTTTAAAAAATGACAGTCCTCTTTATATTAAACATGTCATAAATAGTGCTTGCTGAATCATTAAATGTTATTTCTTTAAATACAATAGATTTTTAGTGATTAACATAGTCTGAAGTGTTTTGTTGGTGTTTTAGTGGTTTGGAAGGGATTGAGGGATTGATGTATAAAGTAGAGGTTGCGCAGATTCACTTGTGAGTCTTTTAGTCAGAATTGTAGCTGATAAACTGTTAATTTGCAAGCCGTTGTTATGAGAAGCAGCTTAATTAGAATCATGAGTACTTTTGTAATGCTACAGGAGTTCTAAAATTCTAAAAACTGCCCAGATTCCTTCTTCCTGTCTCAAAGTAAATAATCATATTTTGAATCATATGCTAAGATGTCAATGAATGTAAATAATAAGCAAAATATAATGAATTCCATTCTAAATCACTGTCAGGTATTAAATAGTTCTGAATGCTTGCTGTATACCAAAAAGATAGTTTATATACTAGCCTATAGAATGATATTTCTGATAAAAAAATTAGGATTGTGTATTGACTCTTTTTAATGATAATAAAACTTAATATCTCAGAACAATTTATTATGGAAGGTTTGAGTCTTAAAAGGAAAGATTTTTCAGATGTTTGTTCAGATACTAATAGACATAATATTTAAGGAAAAAATGACTGATTCTAACAGTAGTATTAGATTAAAGAGTATCAAATATATAGGGGTAAATATAAAAGTTCTATTATATGACACTGTACACTAGGATTATAGCCAAAATATAAACTTCAGAATATAGTAATAGTATAAGGCAAAGTATACAAACAGAAAATAAAGAGATCAGAATAAGTAAATATGTATATAGTTAAAGAATCTAAATACTTCCACAAGATTGGGAGGTTGGCATAGTGGTTAAGGTGTTCATCTAATAGGCACAAGCAGGGGTGGCTCGTGCTGCCCTCCCACCTAGAAACAAAAGAAATAAAAATGGGAAACATAAAATTAAAAAAAACTTTTTTATGAGTACCAGAACTTCCACGCATGCGCAGACTGCCCTGCAGATGCCCCTGCAGATGCCCAGGAATCTGTGCGAACTCTGACTGCCTGAGTCAGCAGTCCAGATACAGGGACGGTATTGTCTGCCCTGCAGATGCCCAGGAATCTGTGCAGTAGACGTCCGCAAAGAGGAGCTCCGGACTGCTTGATCCGCAGACAGGACCAATAAGGAGAGAGGTGGAGGTTTGCTGCTTCAATCAGGAGAGAGGTAAGTTGAGTTTTAAGCTCTTGCAGGGAAGGTTTGCTGCTTCCAGTGTGTGTGTGTGTGTGTGTGTGTGTGTGTGTGTGTGTGTGTGTGTGTGTGTGTGTGTGTGTGTGTGAAATACCCCTGTTAACACATAGTGGTGGGTAGAGATACTCAGGCTTGAACCCTGTACCTTGGATGCATGTGGCAAGGACCTGAATTCCCTACCCACCACTATTTGTAAAAAAATTGCAGATTGTTGCCTCATATTTCTTCTGTTCCTCATAAAATCTGTGGTTTCTGTATCTTCAGTTTTCCTTGCAAAGATTTGTAGTGCAGTGGTGCACAGGTAGCATTGTTGCCTGACAGCTACAGGTTCTCTGGTTTGATTCTTGCCTGGGGTGCCTTCTGTGTGGAGTCTGCATGTCCTCCCATCCCTTACAAAGATGTGTCTGGAGTGTTTCTCCCTGCTCTGCTGAAAATTGGCTTTGTTTTGTTCCAAGTCAGACTAGTTTCCTGGTTAACAAATGTTTAAAAAGTAACAGGCATTTGAATTTCAGACTTCATATTCTTCAGAAAGTACATGGTAAAACAACCTTTTATTCTAGCAATTGTCTAAGTTTATAACATGGATATTTGAAATTTGCCCATATTTTTGGGACTGTATTCCCCCATTATTGGCCTCGTCCAGGTATTTTGTGTTAAGGTTGAGAGCTATGGTGAGAACTGAATTCACTGAATGTTTGGGGGCTGTATTCCCCCCATTACTGGCTTTGTCCACATGTTTTTTGCTAAGAGATTGAGAGCTATGGTGAGAAATGAATTCACTGAATATGTTTGGCAGCTGTATTCCCACATTATTGTCTTTTTTTCAGGTGTTTTTTGCTAAGAGGTTGACAGCTATGGTGAGAACTGAATTCACTAAATGGTAGCCATTTACGTTTGTCTTCCTCTGTTTCAGCTGATTTGGCATAGTGGTATGTTTCTCTGTTTTGCAAAGGGTTCCCTGGGTTCAAGACATGGCAGTGAAATGTAGGGTGGTAACACAGCATTTTATTCTAGCAACATTCCAACATTATACAAGCAATGTTTAAAATGTGTCCCTGGTTTTTGGCCTTTTGTCCCCCCCCCCCAACAAATTTTGGCTTTTTCCAGATTTCTTGTGCTGCAAAGTTCAGAGATACAGCTGAGTGTCGAGTAGATTTTACAAGGAGCTGAGAGCTGCAGGGGAACAAAAGTTTAGTGCTGCTTATGCTCAGTCTGCTTGCATTGTTAATAACACAACAGGTAGTGTACTTGCTTTTGATGCAGAAGGGTTCTACTCCCACAGTAGGTAGATGCATTGCAGATACTGTACTGTGTTGTAAAGGGGGTGGATGCTGCAGTCCTTTTTGGCAAAGATACCTAGTAACTATGAACCTGTTATCAGTTTGCCATCCATTCCCTATTGCGGTATTACTAGCTTATCATTTTTTTAATGCATACAACATAGGCAATTTATTCTTAAAGGGCAACAGGCACTTTATTTGTAGATGAAACTATGAGATATAAAGTTGTTTGCTAGCAGCAACCTCTTTATTACTTACAGATTTCTTTAATGTGGATTTTACTACTTCAGAGATTGTGCATATTTACTGATACTGGTGGACTATAGAAGGTTGAGTAGACTTTTTATGGTGGAAATTGAACTGAATTGGGCAGTTTTGTCATTGTTGCATGCATTTTGTTTCATTCTTTACTGGAAAAATGTTCAAAACAATAAATTTAAAATGCTCTCTAACAACTGTACTGTATTGTACAAGGAATATAATGTAATACCGTCAGGAAGGTGTATCAAAGAGCATGTGTATGTTTCATGTTCAAGGGGCCTATGATTTTGAAAACAGCCCAAAGTTAATCTTTATCTGCCACTGGCAAAATGTATTTTCTTTGAATGTGGGTTTCAATGCTGTTTCAATGCATGTGAGTTTCAAGGGCAGAGAAGTTTTAATGCTAAGTCTATTTTCATTGTGAGACTGCATTACTTTGTTTAACAGATATCTATTAGGGTTTGTGTTGTAAAATGCAAAATAAAACTTTCAAATGAAATCTAAATCATCGCAGAAGTAAAGCAGTATGCACATTACAGTTTTTATGGTAAATGTGGCAAAATAACCAAGGAATGGGACATTGGAATGGCTGTAGGGGGGAGGCTCTATTCGACCATGACTGCAAGCTGGGTGGGAGAGTAGCAAACTCAGACAGCCCCGGTTGAACTATACCTCTCAGTTGTCCATATTTTTGCAGAATGAATAGATATTTGCTTCTTATTTTTGGTTTGTTCCTCATAAAATGTGTGGTTTTCTAGCAAATCATTTAGGAATGAAGTCACTAAATGACAGACATTGAGTTTCAGACATCATAACCTTCAGAAAAATGCATGCTAATGCAAGACCTGTTATTCTATCAACTGTATTAAGTTTATACAAGAGCAATTTTTAGTAGTGTTTGTATGTTCCCCCAATATATTTGGTCTTGTCTAGATTTCCTACGTTAAGAGGTTGAGAGGTACGTGCAAATCACTTTATAGAATTAGGAATATCCAAACATCTCAATTGTCCCCAATTTTGTCTCAAAATGTTGCTCTCCCCTAATAATCCATTCTCAAAATGGCAATTTTGGAAGAAAACGTGGAGGGTTTACAATTATATATAACTGTAAAGATCAGAGTTATAGATTACTTTTATTTCAGAAATGCATGTAAATGCTCTTATTTTGTTAGCTGCTCAAGTTAACAGTGTTAATTTTAAAAAGGTGTCCCTTTTTTGACAGGTTCCCAGCTGTATTGTGTGGCAACTTTATATTTTTGCATCACATTTTTGATCTGTTTTTCATAAAATTGTGTTTTTTTTGGCAAATTAGTGGCAAGTCATTAAAGATTGAAGTTAGAAAATAATGGCAGACATTTGAGTTTCAGATTTCATACGCTTCAGAAAATACATACTAATGCAAGACCTACTACTGTTCTATTATCTAAGTTAATAAGAGCAATATTTAAAAATTGTCCTTGTTTTTGGGCCTGTGTCCCACTTCTAGTTCTATGTATGGCTTTGTCCAGATTTCTTGCTCTAAAGTTGAGAGGTATGAGTGTCAAAGCCATCACCGTCAGCCAGAGACATTTCAAATTGTGACATACTTGTTGCACCCCACACCCCATTGTAGTGGCTCTGGATGTGTCCAAGGAAGGCAAGGAGCAGTTATGCAGTGTAAGTGTGCAGAGTATTCCCCCATCGAAGGTAGACCACAAGTACGACCGTGGCTTTTCATCTGTCCTTAATTTTGCAGAATGTTCTGGTTTTCTGTCATATTTTATACTGTTGATTTATGCTTCTTATTATTCAGGAAATGCATGCTGTCACAGTGCCCTGTTGCTCTGTTCAAGTAGCAATGATTTAATGACCATCAGGCAAGCTTGTCAGAGATTGTAAGATGCAAGTAAGCTTTAATAAGCATACTGTTAAAGAATTACCAGCATTGAAAGCCTTTTCGTTGTTGCCATGCAGAGAATATTTACATAACTAGATAATGTATAAGCCTTGGATATTGAAATGCATATGACAGCATTTGTAATAAAAGGACAGGATTACAGTATTTTTAGAAGCTCATTATATTTGTTGGAGACTTGCAGTCATCTTTTGTTGGAGGCTTGCAGTCATCTTTGCAGGCTTTACCCGTAAACTAAACAGAATGCCAATCTATCATGTGTGGTCCATAACTTGTGCAGGAATCCTTTAAGCAATTTATCTTGAGCTTGTTTCTTGTTTGCTGTTCATTTTTTACTTTGATCATGTCTTCCCCATGAAACAAGTAGATAGTTGTGTCAGGCAGCAGGTATTTTTTGGATAAGAAACATTTTTACAAGTGGGGGTATCACAGAGATTGCTACTTTCAGCATGTTACTTGGTAATTTTATAAAGCTGAATATAAATTATAATTAGAACTGCAGTGCAAGGAGTAGTGGTTTGAGTTGAGTGCTGCTTGTTTTTTTATACTTGATTTTGACTGGCATTCCAGTAATGTATTTAAAAAGTAATTTATTTTTTCATGCCTCACAACGTGTTTCTATCTGGATATTAAGTAAATTGCCATGTAGCCAATGCATTGAAATAGGTTTTTCTTCTACACTTCATTTTGTCTTGATTGGACTCTCGTAATGACTGTTTGGCACCCAGGGCAGCGTATTTAATTAAAGTTCCAGTTGTTGTGGTTTTGAGCATAGCCCCACCCCTTTCTAGTTGGCCACGCCCCTTCCCATTGGCCCCACCCATTCAGCTGTCTCCTGCAACCCTCCTTTAATTTGAAGTCACCAGCCGCCACTGGGCACAAGGTGTGGGGTTTGATTCTCACATAGGATAATTGGCTGAGCTTGGAATGGCCCACACGGAGAGTTAGCTTGTTACTACTTTATGAACCTATGATCCTATGAACAACTTTACACATAAGAAATAAAATAGAAAAATATAAAATCTTCTGACCTTTAAATTAATAAATATGAAAACAAAAACTGACTTCCTATCTATAGTAGATGAGGAAGATAATGTGAGGTACAGGGAAAGATGATTGTAGATTTATTCTGTTTGGTCAACTTATAATAAAGATGCTGAACACCTGTTTAACTTTTCTTACTAATAATAACTTACTGACAGGCTTTTTAATGAGGATGCATACTAAAAATATGAGACATTAATATGAATCAGAAGCATGAGCTATGCTTTTTTTAGTCTAATGAAGACTTTGAGAGGTAGTTTGCTCAATGTTTTCAAAAAACTAGGAGCATTATTCTATAGTAGAATATTTTAGGTTTATATCATTAGGTAATTTTTATTTGTTTCAAAAGTTTTGTCCATAGCTGAAAAGTTCATATTGTTGTATATAAAGTATATAATAAGTTTTGTAAATAAATGTGATTTCATTATATTTGTGTTTTTTTCTCTCTTATATAAATGTCTGATTTTAAATGTATATCTTTTAATATTAGTGGATTGAATAATCCAGTAAAGAGGGAGAACCTGTTGAAATACTTGCAATTACATAAATCTCAAATACTATTTCTACAGGAAACACATTTACTTAATAAAGATGTAAATAAACTTTCATTAAATAATTATTTGGTTTTAGCAAGTTCTGCCTTTTGAGCTAAAAGAAGAGGCACCCTCATTTTATGGAAGAACTCACCAGTAATGCCTAAAGTAAAAGATACTTATGTTCATAGGATCATAGGATGATAGGAGGTTACTAGGCTACTGGCCCTGAGGCCCTTATAAGCCTAGCCAAGAGTTTAGCCCATGTTTAGACAAATCAGCAACTGATGCACCTGTCCAACAGGGACACGGTTGGAATCCCAGGGGTATATTTTCTGTTGCCCATTCAGATATCCAGGTTGCGCTTAAAAAGGGGTAGAGGTATCCTGCTTGATGTAGACAGTGGGGTTTATTCCATAGATGGGGGAGTCTCTGGGATACAAATCTGTCCTGCCCATAAGTCTTGTTGATGTCACATACCAGGTTGAGGCCGTGCTGGCAGGTTACTCAAGTGGAGCTTGACTTGCGGATATGCAGCAGTCCCATCAAGGTGGGGTTCATGATTGCCTTGTATACCAGACAGAGGTCACATTTGAGGAGTCCGTATGAAACTGAGTAGAGGGATAGGGCTTTTAGCCTATCTGTGTATGGTAGCTGTTTGAGGCCCTGGATTCTCCTGGTGAGGAACCTCTGTGGTCTCTCCAGCTGCATGTGCTTTGCCGGGTACATGCCAAAAGGGGTATTGTACTCAATAATGGGCCTTATAAGGGAAGAATACAAGGATGTGTTATGACCTTCTTGTCCCTGGATGAGATGCCCTTACTTATGAGGTAGACCATGTAGAGGCCTTTCCATGCAATGTAAGCAACATGGTGGTCAAAAGTCAGATTGCTATCAACCTTGGTGCCCAAATCCCTCATGACTAATTGCGTGCTTAGGACATTATTAATGTGATAACTTGTGGGGATGTCACTTTCCCCAAAGGGGATAATGATGCATTTTTTGGTATTCAGCTTGAGGCCATGTTACTGGCATCAGTCATTTGTCTGAGTGAGACCCTGTTGGAGGATGTCCACATCACTAGGGGAACTGATGACAGCACCCAGATTGCAGTCATAGGTTCATAGGCTGGTACTAGGCTATCGGAACAAGGGCCTATACAAGCCTAGCCATAACAATTCCCTGGATATTTCTTCCTGCAATATTTACTTCCCTGGACCCCTGTCTAGCAGGGCGACTGATGTGATCCCCAGGGTGAATTTCCTATCTCTCATCCAATCATCAAGGTTCCTTTTGAAGAGCACCAAGGAGGTGCTCTGCTTGACATGTATGGGCAGTCTATCCCAGAGTATGGGGAGTCTCTGGGTCAGGAACCTATCCCTCCAGCATGTTTTGTTCATTGTGATGACAAGATTTAGATCCCTGGAGTGTGTGGCTCTGAGGGATTGGGATTTCTTTAAGTGGAGCATGTCCAACAGCTCAGGGTTTGACATGGCCTTGTATGTTAAGCAGAGATCACCTCTGAGTAGATGATATGCCAGAGAGTATAGCTGGAGTTTTTTTTAGTCAGTATAGGGCATCTGCTTTAGGCCTGTGATTCTTTTAGTGAGGTATTTCTGTGGCCTTTCCAGCTGTTGCAGATGTCTTGTGAGGTACATACCAAATGGGGCGTTGTACTCTATAATGGGTCTAATGAGGGATGAGTACAGTGGGACAATGACCTCCTTTTTTCTGAATGAAAAGCCCTTAGTGATGAGGTGTGCCACATTGAAGGATTTCCTGACTGTTGTGGTGATGTGGTTATCGAAGGTGAGACCACTGTCCACCTATGTCCCTAAGTCTCTCATCACACTTTCAGTGTTTAGTGTACTGCCACCTATGTGGTAATTCATGGGCACATGGTTTCTCCCAAAGGGGATAACTATACATTTCTTGGCATTAAGCTTGAGCCCATGGGTCTGGCACCAAGCATCTGTTTCTGTAAGGCCCTTTTGTAGAATATCCACATCATTTGGGGATTCAATAATGGTTCCCAGTTTGCAGTCAGCTGCAAACTTTGTTAGCCAGAGTCCCTTAATGTTGGCCTGTACTTCAGAGAAGTAGATGTCAAACAAGAACGGTCCCAGGACTGAACCCTGAGGTACTCCACTTGTCACTTGTCTGGAGCTGGATTTGGAGTCAGCTACTTTTACAGTCTGGGTTCTGTCAGTAAGCCAGTTGGCAACCCATCAAGTGATGTAGGGATTTATTCCCAGCTTAGTAAGTTTATCTATGATTCCAGTGTGGGGGATGGTGTCAAAAGCCTTGACGAGGTCCAGATAGTCTGTGTGGACTGCCTTACCCTTGTCCACAGCTCTGGAGACTGATTTGAAGAAGTCATTCAAGTTCAGGAGACAAGATCGGCCCTTTACGAACCCAAACTGAGTGGGGTCCAGTGTTTGAAGGTTGCCAATGTCTTTGTTTATAAGTTCCATGATAATGTGTTCCATGACTTTGCAGATCAGGCTCGTCAGGCTGATGGTACACTAGTTCCTGGGATCCAAGGTGGATCACCCCTTGTGGAGTGGGTTAACTGTAGCTATGTGCCACTCAGTAGGCACGTAGCCTGAGGTGAGGATATGATTAAACATGACACTTAGGTGAGGTGCCAGTTCATTTTGTAGTTCATGCAGTACACAGCCTGGGATGTCATCTGGTCCCATGGATGCTGTATTCTTAGCTTTGGAGAGTGCGGCTTCTACTTGTGTGGCCGTGATTACCAGAATTTGGCAATCTTTTGGTATTGAGATGGGCTCTTTAGGGGGTGAGAAGGGGGTGAAGTTTGTACTAAATCGATCTGCCAGGATAATGGCAATATCTTTGGGTTCAGTATATTTAATGCCAATCTGTTGTACCTCAGAGCATATCTGAGCATTGCCATTTAGATTATTGACATAACTATAGAATGCCTTATGGTTGTCTTTGGAATTTTTGGCAATTTTATTTTCATAACTAGCTTTGGAGGATTTTATGAGGGATCGCAGCTTTTTACTGAGGCTGGTAAGGGAGTTTTTTGCATCCTGGCATTTTCCTGTTTTCTGCAACAGTTTCTTTCTTCTGTTGTATAGTTTGTTTATGGCAGGGGGCCACCAGATTGGCTACATTTTTTTGGAGGAGAACGTCTTGGTTCTATTTGGGATGGCAAAATTCATGCACGAGTGGATGTGCTCATACAGTGCCTTAGTGTAGGATTCAGCAGTCAAACTTTCAGCTCTCATCTGCATGGGTGTCATGAACTTTGTCACTTCTGACTTGAGTAGCATGAAGTTGGCTTTTGAGAAGTTTTTTATAAGGTTTCCTTACTGGGGGGTGGGGTGGGGGTGGGATTTGGATGTCAAGGGTGATTTGCTTATAGTCAGACCTAACCAATGAGGGGGTGACCACTGGTGTGGAGCATCTATCTCCCATGTTAGTAATGACCAGGCCTAGGATATTGGAGCCCCAGGTGGGACAATGGATTAGTTGATCCAGGGCATTGGAATTTATGAATTCCAAGAACCGTTGGGAAAAGGTGTTGGTACCCAAGTAATTTTCCCAGTTAATGGCAGGATATTTGAAATCACCCAGTATTAGGGTGTTTGGTTGTATCTTAATATGGTCCAGTATGTTTAGAAAGGTGTAGTGAGAATCGTAGGGCATGATGGGGGATCTGTAGCAAGCTACAATTTGGATTGCAGTCTTACCTAGTGTTAGTTGCACCTGGAGAATTTCAGATGCATTGTGTTGGTCAACTAGCCTAGAGGTGTGAATATCCTTGGTGAATATGGACACTCTTCCACCTTTAGTGTTTCGGTCTTGGTTTGGTGGCCGAAAAATGTGGTAAGTAATGTAGCCTGGTATTGCAGGGGTGCTCTCTGGAGCCTTGAACCAGGTCTCAGTTACTGCACAGATATCGATGTTCTCCATTTTTAGGAGTGCCTCGAGAGAGTGCATTTTGATGTTTAGACTTCTAACATTGAGTAGCATTACCTTCAGATTTTGCATGCTTGTATCTGTTATGGTGGTGGTTTTGTCCATTGAACCTTGCCTAAAAAATGCACTATAAGGGAGGCGAGAGCTTTAGTCAGTAACCTGAATCCCAGGGGTGACTGGTGCAGACCATCTCTGGCAAAGCATTGTGGTTTGACAATCATGTCGTCCCAGGCAGACAGATAATGGATCTCCTTTGAATGACACCAGAAGCTTAGCCAATTATTGAAGTCAATCATTTTGTCCTTATACTGTGGTATCATTCTGGGCAAAGGCAGAATGCTACTTGGGGCTAGGGTCATACCTGCCTGGGCCACATGATCTGAGAGCTCTTCCATGCCTCTTTTCATGTAGTCCAGGGAGGTATGTCTCAAGTCATTCACTCCAACATGGACAATGACAGAGTCGTATTTGTACTTGTTGTGGAGTGACTTCAGTGCGTGCATTATGCGGTGGATCCTGGCACTCGACAGGCAGCTGACTGTAATTTTCTCCTTGGTCAGCCTGGTGAATGGGACATCAGTGTGCCTGACTATAGAGTCACTTATGACTAAAGTGTTGGGTACATTGTCTTGTCTTAGGGGCTGATGTTGGGTGGCACACTGGTGTTGTGAGCTATGTGTCACTTTGGTTGTGACTGGTGTTTGTTTGCAATTCAGCTTCGGAGGTCCTTGTTGCTTGGGCAGGTTAGTGTTAAGAGCCTCTGCATATGTGGATTTAGTGTTGCTATGTGTGGGTGTTGATGGTGTTGGTTTTGAAGGGCTATATGTTGCTTGAGGTGTAGTGCAGGTGTTAATCTTCTCCTCTTGACTGTCTAGCACAATCTTGACTGGAGAGAGCTTTGCTTCCAGTTTGGTTATGTAAGTGCATCTCTCGCAGGTTGTAGTGCTGGTTAGTAGGAGGAGAGGGTTATCATTGTACATGAGGCAGTTGCTGCATTGCCCTAGTATGCCCAGGTTCACCAGGTGGACAGGAGAAATCACTGGAATCTGACCCTTGGACATGCCTATTTAGGTGCTTTTTTGTAAAGTACAAGAGCTGTTTTCCCTTACCTTTGCAAGGTACTTTGCAATTAAAGGCTGTTTAGTGCCAACAATTAATTTCTCCTTATTAACAAGGAAAGTTGAGTGCTTCTATCAGTTTAAGGCTTTCTAGTGCTTTCCAGCAGGTTCTAGAGCAAGTGCTAGTCACAGGGGTTCAGATTTTAGTGCTACTACTGAGAAAACAGCTAGTTCTAAGGGAGAGTTTGAAGAACAGACTTTCTGGCACCTGGAATAGTTTAACCAAAGCCTGGCGGTGCTGAACGATGCGAAAAATGTGTAACACTATGTTGATAAAAATGGTGTGTTAAGCATTGTTATAATTGACTGGAACAGAGAACAGAAAAATATATAGATGGTGAACTCTTACTAGATTCCAGGGTTGGAGCTAAAGATGCAAAAAAATACTTACGCACTATAGCTTATTACATGAAAGGTAAAGTCACAATGGCTGGTGATTTTAATTGTATTTTATCAGACAAAGATTCCACTGCAGATAAAAAGCTGAGAATCACATCTTCAGCTAAACACTTAATGGATTTTGTAAATTTAATGAATGTAAAGGATATATATGAGTTAAGGAAAACAAACTCACTTCAGTTTACCCATTATTCATATAGATTTGGAACACAAATATTGATAAAATTTTTTTCTGAAACAATCTATCATATCAGAAAAGTTTCAACAGTGTCATGTCCATTATCAGACCATAATGCCATAATTTTTAATATAATTTTAAAACTGACAATTTAATACATCACAGGAGATTACCAGCACACATTTTTCAAATAAAAGGATTCAAGGATTGGAGTAACTGACATTGTCCTGTGGGATTCACTAAAGGCTTACTTAAATGGAAGACTTACAAGCTGGTATATTAGTAAAACAAGAGAATGGGACAAATAATTTAATATACTACAGGTCAAAATAGACACACTAAAGTTAAATCTACAACCAAATGACATTATCAGTTAGTCCGAACTTAACAACTTAAATACAAAATATGTTGAAATTCTAAATCATAAAGTTTCAATAAACCTGGAAAAAAAAAACTTTAGGCATATTCAGCAAATCATAAACTTGCTCTTAGATTTAATAAAATTAGTAAACTAAATCATATCAAAGAAATCATAACACATATAAATAACAAAAAAAGTAGAACAGATATTAAAGGTATTCTTGAGAGCTTTAAATATTTTATGAAAATATAAATAATAATACAAATAACCTAGACAATGATGGTATAGTCGAAACTTTTCTAAGGGAAAATATAAATAATAAATTAACAAGTGAACAAATAAAAAATGGCAGGCCATTCACTTTAACAGAAATAAAAGAGCAAATAAAAAATGTAAAAAAAAAAAGGCATCGGGCTGAGATGGTCGTATACCAGAACTATATAAAATACTACTGGCTGATGCAGTTAAAATATTAGATGAGGTCTATAGAAAATAAAAACAATTGCAGAAGTCCCCCCATCATGGAAATATTCACTTATATCACCTATTTTAAAATAAGTTAAGGATCCTACATCTTAATCATACCGATCCATTTCACTTTTAAATGTGGACTATAAGATGTTCATGTCCATTTTAGCTAAGAGAATTAATCTACTTATTCCTTAACTCATTAACAATGATCAAACTGGGTTTATTTTAAATAGACTTGTACAGGATAATATAATAATCATACATAAATTAATAGACTATGCAAGTAGAAATAAATAAGAACTTTCTATCATTAGTCTCATTTTAGGCAAGGCTTTTGACTCAGTTAATTGGTCATACTTGTTTCAAACACTTTTAAGTGTATAATTTCTCACCTGAGCTAATTGCATTACTTTCTAAGACAATAACTCTTGTGCTTATGTTAAAATAGGTTATTTTATTTTTAATTCCTCAAAATTACAAAAAGGCACAAACTAAGGCTGTCCATTATCACCTTTACTTTTTGCATTAGCTACAAAACACTCTGCTAATAGTATTACCTCCAATAAGAAATTAATGGTATTAAAATAAAAGAAGATTTTAAACTAAAGATTCAACTCTTTGCTGATGATAATTTACTAACAATAGGAGAGAGAGAGAAAATTCATTGGAACATATAATTAGTTCTAAGAGTCAGATTGAAGAAATCTCAAACTTCAGATTTAATCATAATAAAAACAAGTACATTATTAATTAATCAAAATTAAAAAAAATCATACAAAAATATTCTAACTTCAATTGGAATAGCAATCAAATGGTATAGTCATTGTGTCTAATAGTAAGGAAATGATATACACAAACTTTCAACAAGCTGTTGATAACATTTTAAGTTTAGTCACAAATTGGAAAGAATTCTTCTTTTCCACAGAGGAATGATTAATGCGTATTAAGATGGTATTTCTCCCTAAAACATTGTTTATGTTACAATATTTAGTACTATTTCCACCAAAAAAGTTGATAAGAAGATAAATAATATTCTACTTAAATCTTTGGCATTCTAATAAACCAAGAATTTCCTTTTGATTGACACAGAAAAGGTTGTGATAATGGTGGAATAGGATTCTCTGATATTCATTTATATGCTACTTTAACAACTGTAAAAGTTGTAGGGTTGTGGATAAATTCAACTTATGATTCAAAATGAAAATAAATACAATTGAAATAAATACATCAAGAAATATTATTACTAAGTAATAAGTATATTACAAGCAGTCATAAACAAATAGTACTTATTAGTTTTATCTGTTTATTAAATGTCTTTTGCATAAATGGTATTACACCCTTTTCTCAAATTCCCTATTTAAATGACATCATTTCCTCTTTCCAAATGACTGATTAGAAATTCAGAACTACAACAAAATGCTAGTATCAAAACAACAAAGTTATTCAATTTATTGGCATCAATTCTTAAATGGTACTGATATCTATCTATCTATCTATATATATATATATATATATATATATATATATATATATATATATATATATATATATATATATATATATGGTTCCCCTTTATAATCACGAAATACTGAAATATCAAATTTCAGTATTTCATGACCATAAAGGTGAAACCTTCAAATACTGAACCTTCACAATCCTGAAACTACAAATCCTGAAGACACAGCATACACCACACCACACATAAACCACAACACCCACACTACAAAACAAATAAACACACAAAAACAAAACACCACACATCCACATACTTACACTACACATAAGCAGGGGGGCAAGCCCCCCTGCACCCCACATGTGGGGGGCTGCACCCCCCTACTTATATATACTAACTCCGAGATCGCACAAACTGTAAAAGACAGTACACTCACACCCAGACATCCACAGTCCTTTGTGCACACACACACACACACACACACACACACACACACACACACACACACACACACACACACACACACACACACACACACACATATCACACATAGACAAACACCAACACATCCAACAATTACACACTCATACATTCACCTTCTTACCCTAACCTAAACATACAACTTACAAACAATCTCACATACACTCAAATTCCCACCCAAAACCCTTACAAAACACTCACTTACCTGAGATTCCACGTAAATCCATAGACTATGCCGAACAACATCCAAACCAAACAGCGCACGTCACATAATGTAAAGTCATAACCACAAATTTGAAATATTTGAATTCACGATTATGCACTTTAGACATTTTAAAAATTTGCCTTTATGGTCGCAAAATACTGAAATTTGAGATTTTAGTAATTCACTATATATATATATATATATATATATATATATATATATATATATATATATATATACTATTGAAAATATAAGGTTCAAATGCAATCAAGATTCTGAAAAGTGGTTAATTTTACAAATATTTAGAGACTTTCTATACACAGAGACAAATAAGATATTTAACCTAGATAAGCAATGGTTCTCAAATTATTGGAATTCTTAATAAATAATAATAATGCAATGAAAAATAAACCATATTTGTCACAAATGTATAACATTCTTAAGTTAGATTTCACATATTTAGACAATCCCTATTGGAACTACTCCTCAAAAAATTAATAATGGAAATTTCTGTGAAGAATACAAGCAATACATATTAAAATCTACAGATAAAACTACATCTTCATTATATTGGAAAATTTTCACTTTGAAATGTTTACACAGAGCTTTTGTCACTCCTAACAAATTATAATTATGTATAAATCAAATAGAATTAAATGCTGAATATGTGATTCTGGAATAATAGCTGATTGAACGCATACGGTATATGAATGTGAAGTTATCTCCCCTTTTTGGAAAGAAATTAATAACGTTATTCAAGCTCTATGGGCAGATAAATGTAATATTTCTAAATCTTTAGTTTTATTTAATGCTCTGCTTTCTGAGATAATTCCGAAAACCCAAGTGCCTCTTCTTTGGTCTATTCTTGCTATGGCCAGAAAAGTAATTACTAAAAATTAGAAAAGTAAAGTAACCCCCTCTAGTGTTGAATTTATTAGTATGACAAAAATTGTTTGCAGTAGTGAATTGCATATTATAAAGATGAGAACTTCTAATATTACACATTCATATAAATTTTGGCTTAAACTTAAAAACTTGCTTGAAAAATATTAATTGTTGATATATAACTTTGATGTATCGATCAACAGTGGACATATGTAAATATTTATTTGTTTTATAATTGATTTATTTATTGTTTAAAAAATAAATTAAAAAATTAAAAAAAAGAACTTCTAGTTTCTCAGTTTTCTCTTTTGTTTAGACTCTTCCCACATATTGTTAGTAGGAATCATCTTTAACCCATACTCCTAAGTACTTTATTTTAGCATGTCCCCATAAATATGGGTATTGCTGAATCAAATCTTGTGTGGGCACATAGTTTTCAACTATAACCTTTTTATCTTCATTAATTTTATATCCTGAACAAACTTGAAACTGTCTCAGAATGTTCCACAACACAAGATGTTATTTTCTGGTTTTACCAGGTACAAACTAACATCATCTCCAAATAAAGCAACTTTTCTTGATTACCATACCAATTTTATTATTGAATTTCTAAGGCCCTTATTTTCTTTGCCAATGGTTCTAAATATAATGCAAATAACAAAGAGCGAAAGAGGACACTCCTGACTGATCCCTCTGTTTAGACAGAACTTATCAGAGAGGAGCCTATCCACTTTAATTTTCACCTCTGATCCCTCATATATGCTCCTAATTAACCTTATTATTGTGCCAGGGGATGCAAATGCTTCCATTGCCCTACTCATAAAATTCCAGCTTACTCTGTTGAATGGTGTCTCTACATCAAGGCCCATCAACAGCAGTGGTATTTTCTTTAATTCTGCTTTCTTCTGTATCACCATTTTTTAAATATTGTCCAGATGTTTGCCTCCCCTCCACAAAGCCACATTGATTCCTATATTTCAATTTTGACAACACCTTTGCTTTTAACCATTATAGACATAAACACTTTATAATAATGGTTTAGAATTGAAATGGGCCTATATGAAGCTGGATCTGATGGGTCTTTATCATCTTTATGTATTACAGCCACCACAGCTTTCATCTAGGATGTTGGTGCTTCTTCTTCTTTTAAAATACTATTAAATATAACCGTCCAGATCTTTATCACTTGCTTCCCTCCTAGTTTTCAATGTTCCACAGGAATACTATCTATTCATTGAGACTTTCCTATAGATTGGTTATACAACACCATTTTTATCTCACCTCCTCCTATCCTAACTGTTAATAATTGAGCCTTAGCTACTTCTTACCCTGGCATATTTAATTCTTCCATAAATATTTTTATTTGTGCTTTTTCTTGATGTCCACATTTCTCTATTTTATACATTTTATATTCCAAAATATTTCTAATACCTCTATAGAATCTCTGGTTATTTTCCATGTTATAGGCTCCCTAAGCTTGTCAACAACCCTTTCTACTTTGTGTTACCTGAGTCACAATGCTAAAAGGTTCTGTGCTTTGGGTTTATTATCAAACACAGTTGCTTAACAGCAATCTTTCCAAAGTCATGCATATTATCCAGGTAGTCCCTTATTTACACTCTGCAGTTGCATCTATTCTAGTTCTGTAAAATTCCACTTATTCTGCAATACTTTAACTTCTGTCAATCCATGTAAATAATTCTTAACCATATCTCTTTTTCTTTTATTTCTACTCTATTTTTAAACTCTACTTTCATTTTATCCCACTCCCTAACTATATCTTCTGAAGACATTTCTATCTTCTATTATAACTCCTGAATAATTTCCACCAATTCCTTATATTCTTCTCTTTTTAACATATAGGTGAGGAAGCGGCAGTGTCTCATTTTTACTTCATTATCCTGCATTTTATACATTAGTTATTATTGGCATGTGATCTGAAATAGTTATTGGATGTATATTAAAATGTTCAGTAAAATGTACATGTTCCTGTGAAATACAATTTCTGAACAGCCCGTCTCAGTTGTTCTACCTTAGGGAATACTATGCACATTCTCTTGAGTTCCTACTACTGAATTCACTTCTTCCATACCAAATATTTTCATAAATTTCTCAAAAAATCTACCCTCTTTTTAATATTTTTCCTTCTATGCCCACAATTACATCCTCACTGTTGCAAATCAATTTCCAGTCCCCACTTATAAGTAATATTTCCTGCTGAAAGCTGATTATTTTTCTCCAAATCATCTTAAGCTGAACTGTAGCAGTTTTAGGTGGAATATAAACATAGGTCAATGTAATCTTCTTGTCTTGCCAGTAGCCCCTTACTACCACAAATCTACCATTATTACTTTTTCCCTCTTCTATCACTATTGGAGCTCCTCTAGCAAGTAATATAAGTAATTTATGTTTATTTTATCCCAGATATTCTGCTGAATAATGATCTGGAAATATTTTCTATATCCAATTCACATGCTCATTTTTTTCCAAATATGTGTCCTGTAGCATAGCTATTTATATTCTGCATTTCTTAATATAGTTCACTACTCTTTTTTGTATATACCTGTGAAATCATTCATGTTCCAAGATAATATGAAAAGTGGTGCCATTAGAATGAGAAGTTATTGTTCACACCTGTTATGGATAACAGCTTTTTGTTTTTAAATGTCTATTTTCATTTTTCTGTTACATGTATGCATTAATGTTTGGCAGGTTGATCTTTTCTATATAGCTGTTTCTTGTCATGTCCATTTGAAAGTATGTCACATCTTACAAGAGTTTTTGTTTTAATGAAAACCCCTCAAAAAAGAAAACAAAAACATAATCCCAGAATGCCCCATAACCCATTAACTGAATGCAAATATACAAAACTATGTACATCTTCAAATGTTGAAATTTTGCCCTCCTACTAGGAGCAATTGTCCCAGATTGACAGCTACACTCACATGCTTTAATTGACCTGTAATTAAGGTTATTCATGCTAAGCTGCATGGTACAGCCTGTGCTTCTACATAAACTAAGTGCTGTCTGTTTTTGTCCTATTTTTTTCCTCTCTCAGATGTAGAAAACAACTTGAATGCTTTCAAAAAACATTAACTTTTAGCCTTAAAAAAGCATTGTCATCTATCAGCTTGTCTCCATAGAAACATAAGAATCAGATACATAGTTGCCTTCCAATACAAGCTTTTTATGTATATTTATTTGCTAAAGGAAACGTTTTCATTACAGTCAGTATTCTCTTGTTTACTTGCTTCCACTTAAAACTTGTGGCTAGATTAAGACAAGGGTTTTAATAGATTAATTCTGCTATGCAAAAATTAAGAAAAAGCATTTCAACTCTACTTATATCATGATCTGCATACTTTTATCCTCCATCCTCCACCTCAGCAATCTAAGATTACAGACTACTACTTAAACATGCTTTTGTCCAGGCTTTCTTTTCTTTTTACATTGCAATGTCTACATTTTGTAAAACTAAAAAAGAACAAAGTAAGAAAAAGGAGAAAAAAGCAGCACCTCTTTACTTTAGTGTCCTTATAACAAACACACAAAATAACTGAAAATGCTTTGGTATATAACATGCAATTAATGAAATTAAATATTTCATAAAATGCTGCTAAAAACCAAATTTGTTTTACTTACAGTTACCTTTTTCCTCCTCTTTCCTTCACTTTAAAGTTCAATGACATGGAGTAGGGCAAATGCTTGGAGTTCCCCTACAGGTTTAATAAAGTTAAAAAAGTCCAATATTTAACAAATGTGATTGATGCTTTGTGATCTCACATTTATTCATTAATTTCCTAGTTGCTTGCTTTACCAACACCAGTGTCTGGTTCATTTCCAGTGTCTTTCTGGTTCTAGTATTCAGCTCCAGTGCTTTTCTTCTTCTTTAAAGCATTTTTCTTTGGAACATTGGAAAAGGTTTCAATGACAGTCTATCTATGATCTGCCTATGAGCTTTATTATCAGAAGAATAAGAAGCAGAGTCCCCTTCAGTTTGATAGATCACTTTTTGTTTGACAAACTTTTGTATTTCCTCCTTAGCCTGTTTTGCATCAAAATATTACTTTGATCCTCCAAGAGAAAATATTTTGAAGATAGCTGGATACACCCACTTGAATCTCACACCTGCCTCTCAACATTCCCTGATTGCTGGAATAAATTTGCTCCTCCTCTGCCTGGTGTATAGTGAGTAATCATTTTCCACAAACACTCTATTGCCCCCATCTTCTAGTACTTTGTCCTTCTGTCACAGTTTTGTCAGAATCAACTCTTTCTGCTGGTAGGTTTGCATCTTTTCTAATACTGGTCTTGTCTTCTTTCTTATGGCCAGGTTTGGAGCATACAAACTTTGTGCCCTTTTAGTTAACACTCCTGCTATGGAGTATCACTCCAGTTTCTTATTTGTGTTTTCATAAAATTAATGCAGTATATTCCTTCCAGTTTCTCTGGTACAGCAGAAAATCTCAGGTTTTCCCTATACATTGTGTCCTCTAATTCTACCATGTTTTAAAACATCTTTTCTTGAATAGTCTTAGACTCAGCCAGCCTTTTCTTCATTTCAACCTCTGATTGTTGCAGTTTTATCAATGCACCTGAATATCTATTTAAAGCTTCTTCCATTCTTTCCAGCCTTTTGCTATTTGAGTTGATATATATCTTCAGTGTTTCATTTATTTTAATCAGTTGTGAGCATATTTGACTTATTTTTCCTCTACATTACTGGAAATCATGTCTTGCACCAAAGATAGATCTTGAACTGCTTTTTGCTGAACAGCTGCAGGTTTCTTCCCAGTCAGTATTTTCTCCTCACATTATGTGGTTAATTTTCTTTCAGGTTCTCTAAACTACTTCTTTGCTGCTATCCAGGTCGTGCAGTTACTAGCTAGTAACTGTAATTTACCCAAAAACACAAATTTACTGGTTCTTTTCCTGAGTTTCTGTTTTCATACTGGGAGAGATGAAATTAAGCTGTTACTCAGTGAGCAGCCATCTTGGAGGCCCCTGATATTATCTCAGATGTTGACCCATTTCATTTTTGAAGAAGGCTTGTGCGGTAGCCATGGATCTAGTAGTGCAGGGGGTTGGAATCCTACAGTTGCAACATATAGAAGGGACAGAATGTGTTTAAAATGGGTCCCAGCTTAAAAGTTAAGTTTGAAACAACAACTGATAAGGTGAAGTCTTAATAGTAGGAATAAAGGAACATCAAAATGTGGAACATGTTCCCAATGCCAACATATTTTGGAAACTACTATGATGGTTTTAAACAATGCTGTAAGATCAGTGGTAAGGTTTGTTAGGGGGAAATTATCAAGCAATGAATGTGGTCTACCTAGCATTATTTATTTATTTATTTAAGATTTGTTAATGGGGAAAGTCTGGCTTGGAACAAAGCCAATTTTCAGCGGAGGCCCGGGGAGAAACGCTCCAGATGCATGTCTTTTTATAGCAATAATAAGATTATGTTGTACTTATTCAGTGTTTTTATGTTGGCAAAATGGAAAGATGTTTAAGGAAAAGAATATATGAACACCTAAGGACTTGCCATATGTTTGGTATCAAAATCCAATGCATTGAGAAAATGAGGAAAAACATAACCAAGGACATTTTGTCCCAATTTTGTGAAGGAGAAGGATATGAAAAAATTATAATCTTTCCATATAGTTTTGGTTCTTTTTGAATAAAGTCTGAGTTTTCTGTGTATATTTGTCAATCGCCCTTCCCTAACACATAAGACAAGCAGGCAGGGGGTTTTGTTTAGATGCTTTAATGCATAAAAATGCATCAGGATGGATAGCAGCATCATAAAATATGAAAAAACTAGTTAACAGACAGAACGTACGTACATACATGCAACAGCTTACTACAAAATGGCAGTCAGACTTGCACATGCTCAGGATTTATGCACTTGTGCAAGTCCTTGGATAGCTTCTTAAAGGTACATACATACACACACATTGATCTCCAATATTCATACAGTGATTGGAGTAACTGGGGAAGAATACTGAAAATGAGTTGACTGATATTACCTTCTGTATCAACTTCAGGCAATAAATGGTATGTGATACTACGCTGTCATTGCAAAAATGGTAAAGTTTTGATAGACAGAATGACCAGCAACTCTGAAATCCTTCTTGCAAAAGTAATAGCCATCAAGAACAGAGTCTTCCCAGTAAGAGACTTGATGTCAACAGAAGATGCTGGTTCAAAGGGAGGCAATATTTGTTTCTTCAGAATGAAACAAAGGTCTCATGGAGGAATATGAGATCTGAAAAGATGATGCAAGAGAAAAAATACTCTCAATGGAGTTTTGTATAACTTAAGAGAAGCCACAGAAGCCAAAGCCACTTCTCGGTCTAAGTAAAAAATATCTGTCAAATTAATTTTTACTAATGAATAATTTAGGCCTAAGTCATATGTCTTGGAAAAATATTTCAGAATGCTAGAGATCAATGATGAGAAGTGGTCTAGTCCTCAGCAGCAGACCATGCAGAAAACTGAACCCATTTGTTAAGATGTTTTTCCTAGTACCAGGTCTCTGGTTAGAAGTTAGGATCTGTATTATACCGAAAGGTTAAGAAGGGTCCATACTATCACTGAAATGGCAAAGATCATGCAGTTCACATCAGGAAATGAAAGTAGGGAGTGAAAGCCCAGCTGAGGATGACCAGACAGGTGGGAGAAGAGGCAGTTGGAATGGCCTGTCCAAGAGATGAAGCCAAAGCAGAGGGAACCAAACTTGAGAGGACCAGAAGGATGCTATCAGAATGACTTTGGGTTTGCTCAATTTAACCTTCTCAATGAATTTCAGAATAAGACAAAACACAGGAAAGGCATAAAGAAGTCCTGGGGTACTTTTTGAGGAGTGCATCCCTGGAGGATCCTCCCTAGGGAAGAACAAGGGAAAGATAATCACTGCATTTGTAGTTAGACAGGGGTGCACAGAGGTCTCAACAAGCACTCTCTCAAAAATGTAACAGAGCCTAACCTGTTGATGGATAAAAGGGCCTCTCATATGGTATCAGAACACAACAGCTCAGCTTGTCTATTGAAAAACTGGTCTAACATGAGATATGGGTAACACTGAGAAGCCAATTTGAGGAAATAGCCCATTCCCTGACTCTCATGGGTCCCTGTCAATTACTGTTATGTTATCAGAATAGATAGCAATTGCACCAGTTGATATGGAGTCCTGAAACACATACAAGGTAAGGAAGCTCTTTTCAATAATACACTGATGTGCAAATTGGCCTCTTGGACTGACCAGGTGTCTTAGATGGTCTGTTCTCAATAGCCCCCTCCTCACCCCAAACCAGAAGTGTCTATGGTAACTGTCACCTTGGAAGCTGTGGTCTGAAAAGGTCTACACAGAGAAAAGTAGGACTGAAGTCCACCAACAAAGATGATCCCCTCATTTCTTGGAAATCCTTACTGGAACATCTAACAGGTCTAAAAGCCAAGTCCTTTCTACTTTTGAGAGTTCACTGTTGAATAGTCTTGAGTAAAGACTGGAAAAGCATCAGACTCAACTCTCAAAGGCAAAGAGAGGCTGGGACTGAATTGTAGTTGATTGTTGTTGATTATCAGCAAGATGGTAACTTGGTTGAGAAAAATTATTTCCATTAAAAGATAAGCACAGAAAATGATGGTGCTCTGAGTGCAGCCAGTGGGTGTTATACACAAACAGGGCATCATCTGAGACTTTGCAAGACTGATTGTTATGCCCAAGGACAGAAACAAAGTAAGAGGGAAATCCCTGAAAGCAGGATGACTCTCCTTGATGAGGTTGCCAGTAGCCACTTATCAAGATATGCAAAGGATCTGAAGCTTTGAAGTCAGAAAGCTGCTGATACTGTGGGCATGCAGTTGGTGAACACCTTGGGGATTGCAGTGAGAATAACTGGCAGTAGCCTGAACTGAAAGTGATTGGGGATTATGAGGAAGTGAAGGACCCTTCTTAATGGCTTTTACAACTATGGTATGCAGACATACATCCTGGAGATCACATCCAGTCTCTTTCAAACAGTAAACGAAGGATGAGCCACAGTTGGACCATTCAAAAAGACTCCTTGGCAACACACTCTAATTTAGGCTGCTTAAATCTAGAATGAGCCCAAGATCCTGATTCTTGTTCACACTAAAAGCAACCTTGAGTAAAAGCTGACCCTTTCTGGTCTAGTAGGTCCTCTTGGACGGCTCTCTTTCATAACATGGTCTAGCCTTATAGTTTTATCACAACCTTTTGATGCGATAGGACATTTGGGAGGGGAAGCGACTGCAAAAATGGAGGATCACACAAAAGGAACAAAACAGACTGTGGATATGATGCTTCTTTTTCATCTGTCCCAAGTGTTGGCCTGCTGTGCAAACACGTGGAGAGACAGATGACCCTCACTGCCTACAAAATGTACCAGTTGGGAAGACATCAGGTATGTGAAAATTGTTTCTGGGTGAAATGCCACATGCCTCTTGATTGTCTTGCTGAGAACTAGATCTGGGAGCACATTGGTTCTGGAAATGTTCACGTCTTCAGTGGAACTTCCCAAAACCTTGAAAATTATCCTGTTGGGGTGCTGGAACCAAAGCTGGTTTGGGTCACAATTTATTCTTAAAAATAAATATTGAAAAGCCTGGAATTTCTTCCCAACATTTCAAAGAGTACTGACTGTTCTCATTTTCCTGTCTTTCTAGCTCAACTTTTACTGAATCTCCAAAGAGGAAGGCTCCATCAAAGTGGGCATGTATGAATTTGGACTTCTCAGTGAAGTCTGTTAGACAGAGTCACATGTGGCAGTGAACAGTAAGACCAACAAGTGCCACCATAGCAGAGCCATCAATTGTATCATGATGTTAGATGGGTGGTCTGATTTGCAGCAAAGCTAAAAGTTGCCAGTTGGGCCTGTGTCTCAGTCTTAATGTATGAATCTGATAACTCCTACAGTCTTGGCAAATATATCTAACAAATCTCTCTGGAATCTTTTCATATGCATAATGTAGTTCAGCACCCTTATGGAGAAGGTACAGGATGAACATACTTTCTTCCCTAAACTGTTTGAAGAATATGATGCCTTGTTCAAGGAATGAATAACCTTAGACTGAAGCTCTGGAACTTTCTAAAATATGGCAGTTACCAGAAGTGAATCTGGCATCAGATTTTGTGACCAGTTGGGATAGTCCTTGGGTGCAGTGCTGAAAAATTTAACCTGGGTATTGGGGGATCAGTACCACCACACCTGTTTTTTTCCAAGCATTACCTAGAACTAATCTGACCAGACCATCAGATGATGGTTCCACCAGAAAAGAACACCTAGGTGACTAGAAGGCATTAGCCAGGATGTGGTCTAACTCTGAAAGGCTGTACTGGGACCACTTAGCTTTGATCCTTTTGCTCTATATGTTCTCCCCAAATTTATGATTGTGTGTGGGTGTGTCAGCCTTTTTTTCATCATCCATGTTTGGGAGGGACACTCCTTCAGTCAGTCTATAGAATTCCTCTTATACATGGCCTTACCTCCTGTGCTTGCATAGGGTGAATCTGAGGCAGAGAAAGACTGCGTGTCAGACATATGACAGTCATCCTTCTTGGGGAACCAGGTCTTTCTGTCTGGGATCAGAAGAGGAGGAGGCAAGGGAGGAATAACAAAGGGATCAAAAGAGGAGGAGGCAAGGGAGGAATAACAAATGAAGTTCCTAAGTGAGCCACTGTCTGTATTATGTCATGATGTGACTCATGCAGAGAGGCCTGTAACATAAATACTGGCACCTGATGTGACCCCAAAATTTATATAGGGGCAACCATGCTCAAGGAGACAAGACCACTCCAAGATGACAATAAGACTAACAAAATTGACACTGAAGTTGAGGACAGTAGACTGGACACAACGTCTAAAGTCAAGATGGATGCCAATACCAATCCCTTAGCTGATTCTGGGTCCTCAGATGTTGAACACTGAAAGGTCAAGTTTAGGATGGAATACTCAGTCCTGAGATGATGAAAACTGAGTCCAAGCCCAGAGCATTGATTTCATGACACTGAGGCAGGAACTGACCCTTAAGAGGTCAAGGTCAAAATTATCTGTACTGATGGCCCTGTCAACACTGGGGAAATTGAAATCAAAAGCATCATCCCAAAGGGGCCATTGATGTCTTCACGAAGATGAATGGTGGACTGATGGCTGAAAGGTTACAGGAACTTGACAGAGCCTTTCAAAGTGTATGGATCAGGGACTACTTCTGAGAAATCTGGCAAAGAAGTTGTTTTAGAACCCCCAAAAGGTAGTATGAGAGAGAGGGAGACATTTGGAAACATATTTGCTGCATCTTAACAAATGACTTTTGGTGTAGTCCACAGTTACTGAAATATGTGGTCCAGCAGATGCAAGTGTGGAAGGCCTGGGAGTACAGAGCTCTAGTTCTAAGGCTACAAAGGTAACACTCTTGGGATAGAGGGGGAGCAGGTTTTTTATTTATTTATTTTTTTTTTTGAGTGGAGCCATACCAGAATCATGTTTTACAGTTACTAGAGCAGAAGAAATCAAGGCAACATGCTCGGAAGTCTTGGCACCCAATTCAACCAACTTGGACTTTTTAGGAACAGGAGTATCCTAGAAGGTAGGAATTTTTCTCTCTATAGACTTAGAAACAAGGTAAATCTAAGATTTTCTAATTCCAACTTATTTTTGTGTTTGTAATGGTGGAGGGCTAAAAGGAAGCAAAACAGAACAGTTTTCAGAAAATGAGCCTCCCTAGACATTTGAGATGCATTGAATGTTTATCCTTGGTGGAATCCTCAATCTACAGTGCATTTTTTAAGATTTAAACTCTTTCCTTTTAGTCGGAGCTCTATAGCAACTTTTAACCACAACAATAAGGACACAGGAGCACTGTAACAGTGACAAACAGCAAACTGTACACAAAAACACTGTATTACACTTTTCAGAAAAAAGTCATCAGGCTAAACAAAATTGCTAAAAAACACAAGACAGTTACCACAACATATTAAGAAGAAGCAATGAACCATAGTCTTCAGACTTTTAAAACAAAGTAGCCTGGGGCTATTTTGATGAGCAAGACAGTGAGCAGTATGGAGGTATGAAACTCCTGACACATTCCATGAATGTTCTGGAAAGGGTGACTGATAAATGAATACACAAAGTAGTAGACACTAAGATGGGAGATGCAGCACAGCTGACACAATGTTTTCAGTGAGACAGATAGTTGAGAAGAAGCTAGAGATGAGGAAAGAGTCCAACTGGGCATTCCTAGACTTGGAGAAAACATATTTCAAGGTTCCAATAAAGCTGATTTGGGCAGTCCTGAGATGGTTAAATGTCACAGAAACATTGGCAGATTTGGTGTAGGCTATCTACAAAGACCCACTGACTCAAGTACGAACAATGCTTGGACTCAGAGGGGTCCCCAGTAGGAGTAGGTGTGTATCAGGGTTCAACTCTGAGCCTACTGCTGTTCATACTGGTGATAGACTACATTAGCGATAAGGTCGGAGGGGACAGGTCAACAAAGTTGCTATATGCAGATGATGTGACATTACAAGCAGTCTCTAAACAAGAACTTCAGCAAATGCTAGGGGAATGGAATGTAAAACTGAAGGCACATGGGATGAAACTGAATACAGATGAGACAGTTATAATGGCAGCAATGGAGAGAATAAGCTAAAAACTGAGAAAGAAGAGAAAATAGTGGAAGAGAAAATAGTGGAAGAGAAAATAGTGGAATAGGTTAACAGGAAGTCTGAATGAGGAGGTCAATGCTACAATCAGAGGAGCTGCAGCAACATGGCAGAGTGTCAGGGGTAGTATATGACAACAATTCCAAAGAAACTAAAAAGTAAGGTATACAAAACAGTGGTGTAGTCAGTGCTACTATATGGTACAGAAACATGGGTAGTAAAGACAGAGTAGTTGAGGAAGCAAGAGGTGATGGAGATGAAATATCTAAGACAGGCAGTAGACTGTGCACTGTGGGACAGGCGATGCAATGAGGACTTCACAGCAGAAGTCACAGTAGCTTCAATTGCAGAGAAGGTAAAAAAGAACAGATTATGGTGGTTTGGACATGTACAGAAAAGCAGAAGACAATCTGGTGAAGAAGATGGGACAGACAGGAAGAAGGCAAGAGGAAATGAGGGTGTCCAGCAAAGAGATGGTTGGATTGTGTAAGAGAAGACCTGTGACAGTCAGACATGACTTTCAAAGAAGGTAGAAAAGTGGTATGAAATCAAAAGAGGTGGTGACAATTGACATGACACCCTGACCCCCATGTAGAAAATGGGAAATATGGGATTGATGAAGATGATGATGATAATGGCATCAGTGCTGCCTAAACGTGCCTTATCCATATACAACAGCATTATCACTACCAACTGCAGGACTTTACTTCACAAAGGGTGTTACTGCTATTTTACCTCCCCTTCAAATACAAAGAATACATATATGACCTTGTTAATGTTAATGATGACCCTTGGAGTATGTGACAAAGTTCATGGCTCTCAACTTTTAAATATGACCTAAAACAGCAATTGTGGGTCAGCAAGTTTAAAATTCCAGGAAGTTGCCCAGCTTGAGTTACCTGGGTTAGCTCTGTTGAGCAAAAGCTGGAAATAAAACCAGTTAGCCTGTCAAACATGAACTAAGGATTGCTACACTGAATATTGGTTCACTGACAGGATGGAACTTAGAAGTGGATGGCATGATAGTAAGAAAGTAGCTGGTCATTCTCTGTATTCAGGAGACAAGATGGAGGGGCAGTCCAACAGAGCCACTTAGCTTGAGATCCAGAGCCAACTACATAGGAAGATGACTGACTATAACTGATAGAAATTGTGATGAGGGAGAGACTTCTGAAAACTGTGAGGGGTGTCATCAAAATCAGTGACAGATTCACGGCAATCAGACTCCAGTGTAAGGATATAGCACTGTTCATAATCTCGTCCTATACCTCACAGTAGGGTTGTGATAGTGAGGAAAAGATTGCAGTCAGGCAGCAGCTGTAGGTGCTACTAGATAAAGCAGGACAATATGAGTTGGTGTAGACAACGGAGGACCTGAATGCACATATCAGGGACAGACATAACTGGATATGAGGATTGCCTGAGTTCACGTGGGTGGGGTAACAGAAATAAAGAAGAAGAGGCTATTCTAAACTTCTGTCTGGCAAATGGCTTGATAGTAGCCAGCACACAGTTCAGCAAGAGGCAGTCCCAAGATCACATGCAGTAGTGGCCATCATGTAACTAAGGAGACTTCCTCCTAACAAGGAAGAAGCACCAGGATAGAATCAATGATTGCAAAGTTATCTCCAGTGAAACAGTCAAGCCACAGCATATACCACTGGATGCCAACATCAGCTGCATGCATTGATCAGAGAGGCTCTAAGGTCAACAGAGAGTAGGCTGAAAACTTGGAAGTAGACTGGAGTTAAAGCATGAGTTCAAGGAAATATTCAGGTCTCTAACACTCAAGGAAGAAGAGGGAATAGATGGAGATGAAGAATGGTACAGCCTCAAAACAATGTGTTTGAGCACTATATAACAGATACGTCGCTGAGCCAGGTACTGAATTAAGGTACATAAAAAAGCTTGTGGTCAAATGTAGAAGTCAAGGACGTCATCAAAAGAAAGAAGAATAGCAGGAAAAAATAGGAGATAGAACAGACTGACCAGCCTAAGAAGGAATACTGGTTGAATAACAAAAAGGCTAAGACAGCAATTGCAGTATTGAAGAACAAGGCATCACAGGCACTCTACCAACATCTGGAAAGTTACTCAGAAGGTGGCATGGCAAAGATAGTAAGACAAAGAAGATAGTCATCAGACACCTTTCATAAGGGATGCCAGCAACAACATGCTCACCAGTCCACAAGAAAGCAAAGGCAGATGGAAGGAGTACTTTCAGCAGCTTCTGAATAATGAAAACCTCACAGAAGCTGTGCTGCCCCAGACGCAGCCTATGATGAAAGAAGAAGAACCCATCCTAGAAAAAGTAAGAACGGGACTAAGAAAAATGAAATGAGGGAAAACAGCAGGCTTGGTAGAAATCACAGCAGGTATGATCAAGATGGTGGGTGAGTTAGAGAAGAAAGGGAAGAAATGGCTACTTAGGGTACTCACAGCAGTACAGAGAGAAAGATCTATCCCATCTGACTGGAGAATAAGTCTTTCTAATGACAGCATACAAGAACAAAGGGGAGCATTCACAACTCTGGGCAGCATGGAGGTATCAGACTCATCTCACACTACATGGACGTTCTGCAGAGGGTAATTGATAAAGGAATATGTGGAGCAGTAGAAAGTTAGATGAGAGGTAAGCTGTTCAGATTCAGACCAGAATGCAGCTTAAGTGACCTGATATTTGCAGTGAGGCAAATAGTTGAGAAAACGAGATAAGGAAAGAGTCTGACTGAGCATTCCTAGACTTGGAGAAATCATATGAAAACATCCCAAGAAAGCTGATTTGGGTAGTCCTGTGATCATTTTAAGTCTAAGAAACATTGGCAGAATTAGTTCAGGCTATGTACAAGCAGTGGCGGCTGTTGACTTCAAATCAAAGGGGGGGGCTGCAGGAGACAGCTGAATGGGTGGGGTCAATGGGAAAGGGGTGTGGCCAACCAAAACGGGGAGGAGCTATGCTCAAAACCACAACAACTAACTAAATACACTGCCCTGGGTGCCAAACCATCATTATGAGAGTCCAATCAAGACAAAATGAAGTGTAGAAGAGTAAAAATATTTCAATGCATTGGCTGCATGACAGCTTACTTAATATCTAGATAGAAACAAAAAGGTTGTGAGGCATGAAAAAATAAATTAGTTTTTAAATACATTAATGGAATGCCAGTCAAAATCAAGTAGCACTCAACTCAAACCACTTCTTGCACTGCAGTTCTAATTATAATTTATATTCAGCTTTATTAAAGTACCAAGTAACATGCTGAAAGTAGAAATGTCTGATGCCCCCACTTGTAAAAATGTTTCTTATCCAAAAAAAGACCTGCTGCCTGACAACTATCTACTTGTTTCATGGGGAAAACATGATTAAAGTAAAAAATGAAAAGCAAACAAGAAATAAGCTCAATATACATTGCTTGAAAGGATTACTGTATAGGTTATGGACCACACGATTGGCATTCTGTTTAGTTTACGGGTAAAGCCTGTAGAGATGACTGGAAGTCTCCAACTGTAATGAACTTCTTAAAATAATGTAATCTGTCCTTTATTACAAATACTGTCATATGCATTTCAATACCCAAGGCTTATACATTATCTAGTTAAGTATTCTCTACATGGCAACAACAGAAAGGCTTTCAATGTTGGCAATTCTTTAACAGTATGCTTATTAAAGCTTACTTGCATCTTACGATCTCAGCCAAGCTTACCTGATGGTCATTAAAGTATTGCTACTTAAACACAGAGCAACAGGCACTTTGAGTAATAAGCATAAATCAACAGTACAAAAATATGACAGAAACCAGACCATTCTGCAAAAATCAAGGACAGATGAAAAGCCACTCTAGTACTTGTGTCTACCTTGTATGGGGGGGATACTCTGCACATTTATACTGCATAACTACTCCTTGCCTTGCTTCGACACATCCAGAGTCACTACATGGGGGAGTGGGGTGCAAGAAGTATGTCACAATTTGAAATGTCTCTGGCTGACTGTGATGGCCCTGACACATTTGTCATACCTCTCAACCTCAGAGCAAGAAATCTGGACAAAGCCATACAAAGAAGTGGGACAAAGGCCCAAAAATAAGGGCAGTTTTAAATATTGCTCTTATAAATTTAGAAAGATAATAGAATAGGTCTTGCATTAGTATGAATTTTCTGAATGGTATGAAATCAGAAACTCAAATGTCTGTCATTATTTTCTAACTTCAGTCTTTAATGATTTGTCAATAATTTGCAAAAAAACCCCACAATTTTGCCAAAAAAACACACTTTTATGAAAAATGGACCAAACATGTGATGTAAAAATATAAAATAGCCAGACAATACAGCTGGAAACCTGTCAAAGAAGGGACACTTTAATATTAGTACTGCTAACTTGAGCAGCTGACAAAAAATTTACATGCATTTCTGAAATAAAAGTAATCTATAACTCTGATTATTACAGTTATTTCTTAATTGTAAACCCTCCATGTTTTCTTCCAAAATTGCTATTTTGTGGAGGGATTATTAGGGGGAAGAGCAATATTTTGAGCCAAAATCAGGGACAGTTGAGAGGTTTGGCTATGCCTAATTCTATAAAGCAATTTATTTGCATGTACCTCTCAACCTGTTAATGCAATAAATCTGGACAAGGCCAAATATATTGGGGGAACATATAAACAGTACTAAAAATTACTCTTGTATAAACTGAGACAGTTGATAGAACAGGTCTTACTTTAGCATGCATTTTTCTGAAGGTTATGAAGTCTGAAACTCAGTGTGTCATTATTCAGTGACTTAATTCCTAAATGATTTGCCAGAAAACCACAAATTTTATGAGGAACAAACCAAATTAAGAAGCAAAAATCTATTCATTCTTTGAAAATCTGGACAGTTGGAAGGTATAGTTCAGCTGGGGCTGTCTTTAAGTTTGCCGCCCTTCCCCCTCACAAAATCATGGTTGAATGGAGCCTCCCCCTGCAGCCATTCCAATGATCCATTACTTGACTATTTCACTCCATTTACCATAAACACTAATGTGCATACTGATTTACGTCTATGATGATTTGGACTTCATTTGAAAGTTTTATTTTGCATTTTACAGCACAAACACTAAGACATCTGCTAAAGAAACTTAGCATTAAAACTTCTCTGCCCTTGAAACTCACATTCATTGAAACAGCATTGAAACCCACATTCAAAGAAAAATACATTTCACCAGTGGCAGAACTGCCCAATTCAGAACATCTTTCCAGTAAACAATGAAACAAAATGCATGCACCCATAATGACAAAACTGCCCAGTTCAGAACATTTCCATCATAAAAGTCTACTCAAACTTCTACAGTCCACCATTATCAGTAAATATGCACAATTCTACAGTCCACCATTATCAGTAAATATGCACAATCTCTGAAGAAGTAAAAAAGTCATCTAAATAATTCCACATTTAATAAATCTGTAACTAATGAAGAGGTTGCTGCTAGCAAACACCTTTAAATTTCATGGTTTCATCGAAAAATAAAGTGTCTGATGCTCCTGAAGAATAAATTGCCGATATTCCATTAAAAATGATAAGCTAGTAATATTGCAATAGGAAATGGATAACAAACTGATAACAGGCTCATAGTTAGTATCTTAACTTTTTCAGTACGGCAGCATTCACCCCTTGTGGGAGTAGAACCAACAACCTTCTGCATCAAAAGCAAGTACACAATCTGTTGTGCTATTAACAATGCAAGCAGACTTAGCATAAGCAGCACTAAACTTCTGTTCCCCTGCAGCTCTCAGCTCCTTGTAAAATCTACTCAATACTTAACTGCATCTCAACTTCGCAACACAAGAAATCTGGAAAAAGCCAAATTTATTGGGGGGGGGAGGGGTCAAAAGCCTAAAAACCAGGGACACATTAAACATTCCTTGAAAAATCTTGGAAAGTTGCTAGAATAAAATGCTGTGTTACCACCATTAATTTTACTGCCAAGGTCCCTGTGCAAAAGAGTCAGAGCAACATACCACTATGCCAAATCAGCTGCTTTGTGAAAGAAAAATGCTGTGTTACCACCATACATTTTACTACCAATGTCCCTGTGCAAAACAGTCAGAGCAACATACCACTATGCCAAATCACCTGCTTTGTGAAAGTAAAATGCTGTGTTACCACCATACATTTTACTGCCAAGGTCCCTGTGCAAAACAGTCAGAGCAACATACCACTACGCCAAATCAGCTGCTTTGTGAAAGAGTGGAAAAATGAAACTTAAATGGCTATCATTTAATGAATTCAGTTCTCACCATAGCTGTCAAACTCTTAGCAAAAAACACCTGGACAAACCCAGTAATGAGGGAATACAGCCCTCAAACATATTCAGTGAATTCAGTTCTTGCCATAGCTGTCAACCTTAGCACAAAAAAACCTGGACAAAGCCAATAATGGGGTAATACAGTCCCAAAAATAAGGACACATTTCAAATATTCATCTTATAAACTTAGAAAATTGCTAGAATAAAAGGTTGTGTTACTATGTATTTTCTGAAAAATATGAAATCTGAAATTCAAATGCCAGTCAATTTTACTTCTGACGGAACAAAAACAATTTTCAGCAGAGGCCCAGGGAGAAATACTGCAGACACATGTCTTTCTAAAATGGCAGGACACCAGAGAAAATCCACACAAACACAGGGATGAGATGCAGACTCCACATAGAAGGCACTCCAGCCAAGAATCAAACCAGAAAACCTATAGCTGTGAGGCAACAATGTTACCACTGCACCATCAAATATGTAAGGAATTAAATATTCAGAAACCTGAAGTCTGAAATTCAAATGCCTGTCAATTTTATTTAACATTTGTTAATCAGGACAGTCTGACTTGGAACAAAAAAAAAATTTTCAGCAGAGGCCCAGGACGAAATAATGCAGACATATCTTTGTAACATGGGAGGACACAAAAACAAACCCACACAAACACAGGGAGAAGATGCAGACCCCACACAGAAGGCACTCCATCCAAGAATCAAACCTGAGAACCTGCAGCTGTGAGGCAACAATGCTACCACTGCACCATCAAATATCAAGCATTGCAACATTTAGAAACCACAGATATTATGAGGAACAGATCAGATCAAGTATGAGGCAAAAATCTGCAATTTTTTTAAAAATGGTGGTGGGTAGGGAATTCAGGTCCTTAACACCTGCATACAAGGTACAGGGTTCAAGCCTGAGGTATTCCCTACCACACCACCATGCATTTGTTCTAGCCACCTAACAACTGGGGCATTTACACACACACACACACCTACACCTACTACCTTTGTTCCTCTTACCTTCCATAGTGTGATGTAGATCCCTTCCACACACCCATAGTGCGATGTAGATCCCTTCCCCTGTCTGCGATCCATATAGCTGGGGCCATTACATACATCCCATAGCTGGCGCGTTCGAGCACATCCCAACGAGACTCCTTACCATTACATCCCCGCGAGATCTCCAGCCTCCCTGCCGACGTTGCAGTCTGGGTTCGACCTGTTCCCAGCAACAGTCTATGCAGTTAAAACTGCATAGACTTCTGGGAGCTCTGTTCTTACATGTTTCCCAATCTGGACTGCTGCTGAGACAGTCTGCACATGCTCCAGACTGTCTCAGCAGCAGTCTGGACTAGTGCGCATGCGCGAAAGTCCGCGATTTTTAAAATTTTTTTTTATCTTTTCTTTTTCTTTTATTTTCTTCTTTTTCTTTTATTTTCTTTATTTTACAGCTGGGGGGCTGCAGTCCGGCAGTCCAATAGCATGGGCTGC